>NW_019743656.1:2830262-2857169 GCF_002891405.2 Cryptotermes secundus | reverse complement strand
CACATTTTCAAAACATCTGCTTCCTATCTTTATGTCATGATTTTGCCCTACATTTTGGTGACGAGACAGCAACATATACTTAGTTTTCCCTGTGTTTACTTCTAGACCAACCTCTTTACATGCGTCAATTAAAGTTTGTGTATTTTTCTTTATGGTATCTATATTATCACCCAGTAGATTCACATCATCGGCATAGGCAAACAGCTGAGGTGTCCCGTCTAATTTCAGTTCCACCTGGTTTCCCTGGACCTTCCTAATGGCATATTCTATAGCAAAGTCGAAAAGGACTGGCGATAAAGCATCTCCTTGTTTATGACCATTTTGGATAGGAAATTTATCAGACAAATGTTTACCTACAAGGACTTTACTATACGTTTCGTTTAAACACATTTTAATCACCCTAACTAGTTTCATGGGTATACCACACTCTATCAGAATATTGGACAGTACTTCCCTCCTAACTGAATCATAGGCTTTCTTGAAGTCTATGAATAGCTGATGTACTGTCTCATTGTACTCCCATTTTTTCTCCAGTATGTGACGAATGCATAAGATCTGATCTGTAGTTGATCTGTTACGTCTAAACCCACACTGATGAATCCCAATAATTTCATCTATGCACGGACTTAACATTGAGAGAAGAATATTGGATACAATTTTGTGTGAAGTTGATAGCAGTGATATCCCACGATAATCACTGCAGTTAGCTTTATCGCCTTTCTCGTAGATTGGTAAAATAATAGATTCCATCCGCTGATGAGGAAATTATTCCTTATCCCAAATAGAATTAACGAGTTTATAGATCTCAGACCGTAACATTTCACCTCCTGCTTGAATCAGTTCTGCCAGAATTTGATCACGACCTGGCGACTTATACTTTTACAACTCTTTTTTCCAGGCACAGACAAAATTACAGTTTTGAATTTTCTAATTTTTAGGTTTTTATACAGCAGACCAAATGGAATATATAAAACTATAATTTTGCATGTGGTTTTGTATGGGTGTGAAACTTGGTCTCTGACATTAAGGGAGGAACATAGACTGAGGGTGTTTGAGAAAACTGCATAATGAGGAGCTTCATAATTTGTACTGTTCTCCAAGTATAATTAGAATCATTAAGTCAAGGAGGATGAGGTGGGCAGGACATGTAGTACGAAAGGGGGAGAAGAGAAATGCATATAGGATATTGATGGGAAAGCCAGAAGGAAAGAGACCACTGGGAAGACCAAGGCGTAGGTGGGTGAACAATATTAAAATGGATCTTAGAGAGATAGGATGGGATGGCATGGATTGGATTGATCTGGCTCATAATAGGGATCAGTGTAAGGCTCTTGTGAACACGGTAATGAACCTTCGAGTTCCATGAAATGCTAGGAAATTCTTTAGTAGCTGCCGATTTGGCTGCTCCTTCTAGAAGGGCTCAACTCCATAAGTAAGTAAGTAATACAGCAGACCATGCTGCTATGAAATGCTATAAGAACATTTGGAACAATGGCGCAGGCGCACCGTAGGCAGTCTTGGGTTTCTGTGATTAATCTTGTAAGAACACAATAAAATACAAACAAAAGGAAAGAAGAAAGGAAGATGTGATGAAACGAAATACGGAGAAAGAGGGAGAGAGAAGAAACAATTAGCTTCCAGGGGCTAGCCGCTCTATATGCAGCCATCTTGAGATACTCTGCACAAGCATGTGNAAAAAAAAAAAAAAAAAAAAACTCAAGATGTCGCCGACGGCCAAGACGCCACGGCAGGATAGAGATGTGAAAGCGGGCCGGGCAGACCGTTCCTTCACAATTCATAACAGCGGTTTGTGGTCAGTTATTGGCAAATAGGCAACCACGTTCGTATTATCCAAGAGGCAGATGTCCATTAGTGAGAGGGTTGCAGTGGGCAACAGAGAGACTGCATGGAAAACAGACCTAACTCACATTGTACAAAAATAACTTCCTTGTCGGAGAGACAACCACATTCCATTGAAGATTAATGTCGTCTAGGATGTGACTCCGTGTAGTGTGGTAGATCTTTGCCTTAGGGAGTTTATGGACATTCTTTACAGTGAAACATCTGAAAAAGAAACCCTTCAAAACCACGAAACAGTTGAAACACAATTAGCCCTTGGGCTATGTACAAGCCATGGAGGCAAGTTGGGGCGTGGAAGAAAAGTGATGCCATCGCGACGGCCCGGGACGCCACGCTCTGCCTATAAAGTTACCAGTTACCATATAGGACTGTACTTGGAAGACCTAGGCGAAGATGAGAAGATAATACCAAAATAAACTGTGGGGGATGTGAATTGGATTCACCTGGCTCAGGATAAGGTCCAGTAGCGGGCTCCTGTGGTCACGGTAATGAAAATGTGGATTTCACGGAAAGCGAACATTTTCTCGAGTAGTTGAGAAACTGAATTATCATATTCCGTGGAGACTGCTGGTTAACCGTTTAAGGCACAGTGGTAACTATATGTACCATGTATTTTAAGTTGAAAAAATCTCTGCTTTTTACCCACACAGTGTACATATGTATTTCGTGTGACTGTCGGAAAAAATAGTAATTATTTCTTCTGCAACATACACAAGTCTATCGTTGCAATGGGGACGTAGAGGAAGGAACTGAATTTTCAAATATTGTTCTAATCAGATGAACTTCAATGAGCCGGGATAGCTCAGTTAATGTAGTGAACAGATTACAGGATAAGGTCAATTATCGGCAAAAGCCCACAGCGTCCAGCACACCCAGCCTCTTACACAATAAGGTCTGGGCGACGCGACATGTGTCACTCGTGCACGCAGGCCAGATGTAAGTAGGTCATGCAAACAAGGAGGTGACGTTCTGCGCTGACAGGACGATCCGTGCACAAACAGACTGGCGTTGCGTTTCCTGTATCTGGCAGCTGAGGCAAGGTGGGTCCGCAGAAATGACCATCACTGCACACCCACCCCCCTCACACACAAAGGGTAGTGGTCGGCAGCCTAAAGCCCGCGACACGTATTCTTCTGTCAAGGTTTTTTGACAACATTGCAACATTACTGCTAAACACTGTCAATGATCTTAGTTATAGTTAAATTATATTATGTTTCGGAGCTGAATCTGCTTCCGTCTTCATGTATTAAAGGGGAAATAATCGTAATCAGTCAGGGCCGTGAAATCCAGTCTTGATCACTGATCGTGATCCAGTGTTGGAGCCAGGACACCTCTGTCTAACGGGCTTGACTGAGTAGAACCATCCCACGTTTTATATCTGAAGATGGATGCAGATACAGCTCCGAAACTACTTGCAATTTAACTACAAGTAAGACGGAGAATGCTCAATGTATCACCCGTCGGAAATATACGAGGGTATGTTACGCCTTGAATAGGCAACCCTTACGGAAGGAAAGTCCTATCTCCCTAACGAGATCCCTGGTATGGGCGATTTCGGTTCCCACGTTGTGTTGAAAACAGAACCTAGTGATTTTCCAATGATGACGTAACTATCTACGTCACTATCTGATGGAGACGCAGCTCAGATGGACTCCATGTTAGTTCTAGAAATGACGCCGTGTCCTCTGTTTCGGAACTAATCCTGATCTGTTATAATATTGACTTCCTGAGTTATGACACCGTGTTGTATGTTAGAGAGGAGCCGACGTTTCGGAGGAACACCCATCCTACTCGGACGGTAACCGCTTCTCGTTTGCTTTAACGAGGCGCTCGGTTCCAGTCCCGGCCGCAACTCTGGCTACTTTGACTGAGGTTTCCGTGGTTTGTCTCAGTCCCTCCAAACAAATGCCGGGGTGGAATCTCAAGCCAGACCACGAGCGTCTCCTTCCACATCCTCTCCAGTTCATTATACACTATTCAGCTTATCACTCGATGTTTTTCTAGAGAGACCGAGGGAAACCACGAGAAACCTCAGTCTGTGTCGCGATCGGGAATCCAACCGGATACCTCCTGCATACAAGTGAGAAGTGTTACCGCTTGAGCCAGAAGGAAAATGAGGAGGTAAAGGAGTAAGAGGAAGGAAGGAAGAAGAGGAGAGGATGATAATGGAAAGCAAATGCTAAAGAGAACAATAATGAAGAAAAGAAGATCCACAGTGGTACATCATTTGGTTGTGGGAGGTCGACGTTTCGGAGGTACATGAAGATGGGGACGTTGCTGACGATTCGGAGGTACGTGGAGGTTGAGACAGCGTGTACCTCAGAAACATCAGCAACATCGCCTACAACAACAACAACATGGTGTAACAACCCCAAAACATAATTATTATTATTACTGTTCACATTCTTCACGCACAAGGAGACATCACCTTGACGACGGTTGATTCCAGTCCACAATCTGACATACAATTTCTGACAGGAGGTGGTCAAATTATGACTGCTTGGTCAGTTGATAATTTAATGATGCTGTACCAGGCACGGAGATTGGCTGACTGATAGGATATTTAACGACGATGTACAAGGAAAGGATTAGTATGGAATGTTAGGTTATTTTGTACTGGTGCAGTGGCACATAAAATAGAAGTTCTCTTCTCTTATAGAATTTGAGGTTCTCACAGAGATATTTATGAAGAGTTCATTTTCTGGGATATAGCGCCGCATAGTCCGTTCAAAGTCGACAGATGTCTCGGACGAACAAGTCGCCTCCATCTTCATGGTCAAAGAATAAAGCAGGAAAGAAACCAGCATGAATGTAGGTAGCATGAGGACACTGAAAATGAAGACATCTTCCCCCGAGACGTTAGTTGAACTCCAACGGACTACACGGCATTATATCCCTGAAGACAGAAGTCTTCATGTCTTCTCTTATTTATTTAATACTTACGTAAAGACGCTGAGAGCGATTGTAACGTCAAAGAACAGGATAAATAGTGAATAATGAATTCGAAATTGAGGTAATCTGAGGTACATACATTTTACTGAGGTATTTACACGGCGCTGGGGCGTTAAAATATATGACAGAGGACTTTTCATCCGTAAAGTTCGCTACACAAGGTATGACATGTCATGCTTCTTAGAGTGGATGGAGTTCATTAAGACTGCTTTTGTGGATTACTACCGCTTATGACAGCGTCTCGCTTCTGGGGTGATTCTCAACGTTTCGGAGGAAGCTGCTGCCTAATGTACATCACCCAGAAGAGCACAGCTTCATTTTCACCGCTACGAAAACATCAGACCCATCTATGAAGCATATTCCTAACCTTTCTCTAAAATAAATAAGGAGTCGGGATAGCTCAGTCGGTATATCGACTGGCTACGGGCTGGATGATTGAGGGGTCGGAGTTCGAGTCCCGGTAAGGTCAATAATTTTCTCTTCTCCAAGTTGTCCAGACCGCATTTGGGGTCCACAAAAGAAAACCTTCGTGGCTCTAGTCCGCAAGCGAACCATACCGACCGAGCGACCGCCGCTGTCGGCGAAGTTAGTGCCAACTTTAGCGGATAGAGGGTGTTGCGTGGTCAGCACAACAAATCCCCACGGCCGTCAATTTCGGTTTTCTAGACCGGAGCCACTATTTCCTTGAAATAGCTCCTCAATTATCCTCACGAGGCTGAGTGGACCCCGTTAAAAATCCACTACTTCTCAGAAAATCTTGTAGCGGGGTCCACCCAGTCGCCTATCAAATGTGTACCGGGGGCTCTTTCCCCGGGGGTAAAGCGGCAGGGGCGTGAAGCTGACCACTCACCTCTAGCTAGTGCTGAGGTCAAGAAACTGTGGATCTACATATACATTCCCCCATACGCCTTCAAGGCGTAGTGCTTAATTCGTTGAGCACAGGGACAACTTTGGCTTTTTTTTTTTATGGTTACCTTACCTGTGAAACAAATAAACAAGAAAATGTTATTTCAAGTTTTCACAGTGTGATTATAAAGTATATTACCTTCTGAAGTATGACGCCATGTAGTTTGGTAAAAATTTATTCATCGTTTAAAGGAACGTATAGTGTCAATCTTCAAGATATAGAGTAAGACAAGCAAGGAACCGGCTTGCTTACTGCTTATTTGGTTTACTCTTCGACCTTGAAGATGAAGGCAAGTAAGTTCCTCTGAAACGCCGTCAGAATTTTACCGGACTACAGGACGATATATAACAGAATATTATACCCAGTGAATTAATTCTTATATTCGAGAGCTCAAGTGCCCTGTAGCTATCTCATGTCGACCGTGAGAAACCGCTCTGTTTGTACTCGGGTCTCGAGCATAAGGGGACTTATAAACCACGCTGTGAATGGAAGACAGCTGTCTTGTAAATCATCAGGACATAACTTTCGCAATTCCATCACCGCAGAAATAAACTAGAGGGAATAGTTAATGGACACTCGAAAAGATGATGGATTGCAAGGGACTGTCAAGTCAGCTTTACAATACGAACACAAAAACAGCACTCCCCAATTCTCCGAAATTCTCATCCCGAAAATGCGCTCAGAAATGGGGCACATCACCTTCCTGATTAAGCTGACGTTCAGTTATTGGGACATAACATAGGCAAAGAAAGGGTAAAGCTATTCCTGTAACAGGCCATGGAGGCCCATAGGGTTGTGAGTTGCCGAGACAATCGGCTCACAGATGTCGGTGAGACCGTCAGCATTACGCGCCGGCCGGCCGGCCAGTCGCCCTTTACCCCAAGAATATTCCTGGTACTCATTTCTGTTACGAGGCTGATTCGACCCCAGGGCCACAGTACGGCTGGAAGGAGTAGTAGGTAAATTGAAAAATTCAATGACATCATCAGGAATCGAAACCGCGACCTTCAAACTTGTAGCATAGTGCCTCAACAAACTACGCTACGCGTGCCAGCAGGCAATAACACAACTATTATGAACTAAAACATAAAAACTCTAACAGACGCTAGTAATGAGGGGTTGGTCTAGAAGAAAAGAGAAAAATCACAAATCGTCACCAGAATGCGGCGCAAAATTACAACACAAAGATAGCTAATAGATTATTTGTACACGTGGCAAAGTTCCTGTACTTGGCAACGGCACTAACAACAAAATTAGGGGCATACACAGACAGACAGACAGTAAGCATCATTTTGTTTTTCATAATAAGAGAAGTAAATATAAAGAGATAAAACTGTTTCTGTGCTTAACTAATTAAGCACTACGCCATGAAGGCGTATCGGGGAGTGGATATACAGACCCACGTATTCTTGACCTTGGCACTAGTTGGAGTTGTGGTCAGCTTTACGCCCAGGCCGCTTTACACCCGGGGAAAGAGCCCCGTACCCATTGGATAGGAGACTGGGTGGACCCCAGAGCCGGTCTGAACAACGTGAAGACAAAAATCCCTTTCCCCTACCACGAAGTGAACCCAGGTCCTCCGACCATCTAGTCTGTAGGTTCATTACACCGACTGAGCCACAGCGACCGTAATCCAAGTTATAAATTATGAAACAAAACTGTTGTTTTAGCAACCGGGAAAATTTGGTTCGTTGAAGTCGGTTTATGTTTCCGGCCTTCTGTGCCTTTGGCTCTGTGAGTTTACATGTTGAGTGGTGTGGGAATGTTTCGAAACGCAATTTTTGTTAATTTCGTAATTCAATAGACGTTAATATTTGATGCATGGCATGAAAATAAACACAGGAGGCGGGTTCAGGAACCATGTCACACTTCCCGAAGAATGCCACGTGTAAACTCCCTTTCGTCGTAGCATTTCTGCACAATGCTGGTAAACTTCGATGCATGCGTTTTCGACCAATGCCAGTTTCACTCAATACGGTCACAAAAGTTTGTATCATTCCTCTACATGTGCCCCTTAAAACTTCGAATATTGCGGACGATAACGAAACAAAAAAAAAATTTAAGATTGCCAAAATCAAGTAGCCCAGAAATTGTTGCCCGTAAGCAGTGTTGCCAAATTATGCTTCTGCTGCGCCATAATGCTATCATAAGCCCAATTTCGCTTACGCAGAAGTAGCGGCTTCCCCATTACCGTGTTTCACGCTAAGTAAAAGTAAAAAGTAAAGCTATCCATGTAACAGACCGTGGAGACCCATACAATTGTGAGACGTCGACGCTTCCACATTTTCTAGACAATCGACTCACAGATCGAGGTGAGGTTGTCAGCCTTATGCATCAAGCTATCCCAGTAACAGCCCATGAAGGCCCATATGGTTGTGAATGTTGAGGTTTCCACATTTTCTAGACAATCGGCACATAGATGGCAGCAAGGTCGTCAGCCCTACGTGCCGGCCGCCCTTTACCCCGGAGAATATTTATGGTACTCATTTCTGTTAGAGGCTGAGTCAACCCCAGGGCCATAGTGTGGCTGGAAGGATTAGGTCAATTGAAAAAAGTCCAATGACCTCATCGGGACTTTAACCTACGACCTTCCGGCTTGTAGCATAGTGCCTTATCACGCTAAATAATAATTAATATTTTCAAAAGTTCAACATGCCCAAAACGAACAGTGATATGTCAGTGGATCTTGGCTATGAAGGCGCTGATTTTCCCTCATAGCCACTGACTGACACCGAACTTAGAGAATTGGAGCAGCAGGGTACCTGCGTCTGAAGGAGAGGGGGGTGTCTCAAAGGACATTTTGATTAAAGAACTGCTGCAGATGTTTCGAAATTTGGGAACTGTTAAACAATAAATTATGGATTTACATCCGAATGTGGAAGGAAACATGCTTGTTCGCCGAACCCCAGAAAACGGAATTACCTGCTATCGTAAATTCCACGAAAAGAACAAGAGGGCTACATCTGCTCAAACGACGCTTGAGAAATATTTTTCTGGAAAGTAGTATATCCATTTTTCACACGGTTTGTAGTTAATTTCTTTAATAAATGCTTCTTTTTGGCTTATTTTCTTTTCATTATCCTTTATATTTTTATCTATGTACACAGTTAAAACGTTATTTAAAGGCCAAAATTCTGATGAATGTTCAAAGGCATCGTGGACGAATTACAATTTTTCCCGATGGTTTTTAACTTCGACGTATGCGGTTTCGAGATACATGGCACGCTCGTTGCACGAATTAACCGCATATAGTATATATATGTTACCGTCGATCACAGTGGCCGTGCGGTCTGAGGCATGTCCCATCTTCGCCTGCTCGAACGCTGGAAACGTGGGTTAGAATCCAACTTAAGGTATGAATGTTTGCGTTTATTCTGTTTGTGTAGGTAGCAGCATTGCGATGGGCTGATCCCCCGTCCGAGGTGTCCTACCGACTTAGGATCAAGAAACTGAAGTGAAACAAAGCGTTTCACGATGTCCTATGCTCCAAAGTTGAAGAAAAAGTGGGGGGGAGAGATATTTATCTCTACTAGTGTTACAGTCGGAAATCTTGAAACAAGGGATAACTTGGGAGAACCTCCTAGCATAGGTATATCTAAATGAAATAGAATGTATGGATGTTGCTGGCGATAGGGACCAGTCGTGGGTTCTTGTGTATGCGTAGTTCATGTACTCCCACTTTAACTGCCCTTAATTTGATCAACCTGACAGTATCAAAACAATTCACCCAGACTGAATGAAAACGAGCGATTTCAAGACAAATTTATTTTGTTTTAATGCATTCAATAAATGCAGGCCGGACCTCTCTAATCCAGGGGCACGCGGTAGCTCTGTTGGTTGAGGCACTATGCTACAAGCCGGAAGGTCGCGGGTTCGAGTCCCGATAAGCAGCTATGGAAGATCTAGGAGTTGATAGAGGAATAACATTAAAATTAATTTGAAGGATGCGCAGTTTGAGGATGAGGACTGGGTTCAACTGTGGTGTCGAAACTACGGTCTTCATTGTTTTCTTGCCAACAACTAACCAAGGACGTGTGAAATCTTGTGGAGAATCATGTAATTATAGTATAGCCAAATTATGGATTTTATAGGATACGTTAATCTACTAAAGGCCCAATCGTTACTACATGTACCACCTGTTTTAACACCCTGAAACTCTGCACTGTCCACACAGTGTAATTTCATGTTCCGTATGGTTTTCACAATAAACAGCGACTATTTTCTTAAACAGCATTAACCGGTTGGGCTCTGTAGCGGAGAGGTAAAATATGGCCATGAGGCTCCGTGGAACTCGGAACCAAGATTTTGTGTTGGGGGGGGCAGGCAGGAAACGGAACAGAGTACAACCTTTTTACAACTCTTACTGAGTGAACGCGAATGAATGCCAAATCGAGTCTCCCCCAGTACGGGGAGAGTAGCCATCAGACCCATAGGTTTCGTCGAAGATGAGGGCTCTTTTCAACAGACGTAAAAGTCTTGGAAAGAAAAAAAATATGGTCATGGATGCTGACGGGACCGTAAACCATGATAGATTGTTTTGGCGAGGGCCAGCAGTAATTTATTCGCTCCACCGATAAATGTTTCGAGATTCGGGACATTGGTTCACAATGCTGAAGTCTGAATTTGTTTTTGGATCCCGATGTTTCAGAGGGGTGTCTGCGATTACATTTGGAGTGCTATAGTTTTCGCGACATTTGAGCCAGCGTTTCGAAGTCAGTTCTCGCACTTTCGCAGTTCAATCAGCGGTTAATATTTACTGTTACCACAAAAGGCAGCCCAGAGGCGGGTTTGCAAAACCGCTTCCGAGATCTCCACAGACATTATGTAGAATGTGACAAAACTGACTTCTGTGTATACAGACATAAAGAAGACAAGAATTTATAGAAAACATCAGCCGGGAAAACTAAGGTAAGAGACCATTTGGGAGAATGTGGCAGGGGGGGGGACATTAAAATGTTTCTCAACGAAATTGGATCTAAGGACGTTCCTGTGATATGGACCGGCGGTAGGTTCTTGTGAACATGGGGATGAGTCTGGGGATTCCATATGGATTTCTCATGTATGCTACATGTACCGCCTATCTCGTCTTACATAAAACAATATACCACAAATTAGAGAAAATGATATAAATTCAGATCAGTATAAATTCTCTTCTACGTTGCTTCATCGCATAAACGCGTAAATCTGAAATACCGTCACGTTTAGGCCATTCTGGGTTCTAATGTTCGAATTCTCCAGGGTATAGGCTTCAACCACAATTTACAGCGCATCTGCGGACTAACGTGTAAGTTCAGGTTGTTGCAAGATGCGTAGGTTATGTAACGACACTGTACCAACTGAAGTCGTTATTTTGTGTCGAGTCATATGAGAGGGTGATCGCATTTTGTGAACTTGAAAGGGTTTGGGAGCAAACTCCTGAGGCTTAACGTATAATATCCTGACATTCATAAAGAAGGACTGGGGAAAATCATGGAGAATCTGAGAGAAGACAGGCGATGTTTAGGCCACAGTTAGAGCCAAGCGTCTTCGTCACGCGGATACGCATGCGCCCCAACGACGGAAGTTCATGCCTTCATAAACATTGCGGGCTACACCACTGAGGAATATATCCAGTGCAGGAACTGAGAAATTTGCATGTAAGAAGTTAACATTTGTCTTTGTGGGATTTACTCCAGTCAACCTTAAGCATTTGTTTCTTGTTGTGCGGGGCTTTTAAGCACAACTTCTCTCATCAGTATCTAACAGTTCAGCTCCGTACTGAACACGGTGCGTCTATTAAAGGAACGACGGAATCTCACTCTTTACCAATATAATTGCAGTCTATTCCTGTAACAGGCCGTGGAGGCCCATAGGGTTATGAGACGTCGAGGCTCCCACATTTTCTAGACAGTCGTTTCACAGATGGCGGTGAGGTTGTTAGCGCAGGCCGGTCGCCCTTTACTTCCAGAAGATTCCTGCTACTCATTTCTGTTGGAGGTTGAGTCGACCCCAGGGCCACAGCGCGGCTAGAAGGTTGAGGGCAATTGAGAAATCAAATGCCCTCATTGCGAATCGAACCCGAGATCTTCTTCCCGCCTCTTTTAACATTATCATGATTCTATTTTCTGAATCATCGTAAATTAATAAGCATATATTGTGGGGAAAATGCAAAGGTCTATTAATGTTACGAAAGGTGGCATACACCGCAACCACTGTGTTGGTATTGCGCATATTTTGCTGTTGAGCAGGCATACCGTTGCATTCCTGAAGGTACTACAGGGGTAGGAGACATATAGGAAGGTCTCCAAAAATGACTGACATTTAATCAAACAGTTTTGTAGAAAATCATTATTTTGTGTTTGGGGAAGTTTGTGAGCTGTAATCTTCAGACTCATCGAAAGCCGATCTATGACGCATGGACTATTAACCTCAGGACATGAACACAATCTGTACAGCAGTTGAGGCATACATATGTAGAGACAAACGGCATTCCCAAAACAAACCTTTCTTATTCAGGGACACTAAAAACGTGAAAATCTGCCAAAATATAGACAACAATGTTTCCATGTTCACCGTACTTTCTCATGCTACGTATATGAGAAAGTAAAAATCATTACACACGCGAGTGATATGTACATTTCTGATACATAATTAAAGCGTCTGGGAAATATAAACTACGATTTTATCATGGCCAATAGGAGCAGAGAACGTTATTGCTGACGAAAGGGCAAGCCATGTGAACTTACACACTAATACAGTGTTCTGTGTTTTGAAGTGGCGAGTTCTGAGAACAGTAAGAAAACTTGCCCTGGCTTGGGGTGCGCTCTCCACTAAATTCTCACATCACAACAGGAGATAGGATAAGGTGGGTATGTATTTTCTGTATTTATTTGTTTGCTGATCGGTTTATGCATTATTTATTTTGTATGACCTGTCTCATAACAGCCATGCCACTTAATAGGCTAATCCAAGGGTCTCCAAACTACGGCCCGCGGGCCACATCCGGCCAGCGAAAGAATTATGCAGAAATGCGCCAATTGAACTAATTTTCCAACGAGTACTGGTAAATGTGATTCCAAGCTTATTGACCTGACATATACTGCAGTTCGATGGCTTAGCTGTGGAAAGGTTCTTTCGCGCTTCTTTCAGCTCATGAATGAAATTGATATATTTCTTACCGAGAAAAACCATCACGAACCACTTTTATCAGTGGCTTTGGAAATTAGTAATTTTTTGCTGATCTGGTGAACCATATGAACAATTTGAATTTAAAGTTGCAGGGTGAAAATAACTTAGTCTGTGATTTATTTGCACTTATCAAGGCATTCAGAGCGAAGTTGATACTTCTGGAAAGCCAAGTGAAAAATTGTAACTTTGTGCATATGCCATACCGTGCAGAAAGGGTGAAGCAGAATTTCCTTCCTCATTTACAAATGTAGTCAATTCAGATTTGAAAGAACATTTTCGGAAGCGATTTGCTGATTTGGATTCCAGTGCTCAGGAAATTAGATTGTTTCAAAATCCGTTTGACTGTGATGCTGCAGATGTCCAAAGTCATTTCAAATGGAAATTATTGAACATCAGGAAAATTATCATATTAAAGACAAATACAAGGAAGGAAATTTGATCGAATTTTATAAATTTCTGAACTCCGAGCAATTTCCAAATGTAAAGAAATTTGCTTGTAAATTTAACTCCATTTTTGGGACATATCTGTGTGAACAAACCTTTTCCCAGATGAAGTACATCAAGTCGAAATACAGGGCAAATTTATGCGATGAACATTTAAAATCGCTACTTGTGATTAGCGTTTCAAAATTTGAACCTCAATTTAATCAGATTTTAAGAATGAAAAAAGAGTTCCATCATTCACATTAATTGTTTTATTATTATTTGTGATGAAAATATAAGCATTTGCTGCTACGGTCTGTTGTCATTAATATATGATAATTTATTCTCATGTACTTTGTATTTAGTTTATGAAATTCTGTGCTTTCATAAAACTCATATACCTAGAGTTATTAATTTCTCATTTTATCTGCCCCTTTGAAAGTGCTGAATTACCTAATGTGGCCCGCGGTTCAAAAAGTTTGGAGACCCCTGGGCTAATCTGGAACAGGTAAATATACAATGCGAATGAATCTCGCTATTCCCGTGGCCAATTAATATCTCACTGGAAGAGAACAAGACAGGGCCCATGGATCCCGGGGATGACAATTAAAGATAGGAACAGTCATCTGGTATTCATACAACTGGTATAAGCAGATCAGTATTTGTCATGTCTTTCTTACGTCATTTCAACGGAAAACTAACGTCAGGATCAGAAGATAGTAGCAATAAGCGGCAAAGGAAGGATTGCAGTGTTCTCAGTTAATACCACTGCAGGGGTAGGTCAGGCGCTATAGTAAGTAGGCTACAGGTTACACTACCAGGAAATCATGGTTCAATTCCAGGTACAGGCATATACAGGTCTCCACAGAGTCCAGACTAGATCTACGGTAAAGCTGCCGGAGAGTGAGTCTGACCATTAACCTACATCTAGTTCAACGCAAGAGTTATCTGTGGCAACATATGTTAGAGATGGGAGTTGATAAATCCTTCTGTTGAATTTTCAACGGGGTATTTCATTAGTATGAAACAATTTCAGCATTTTTCCTGGTCTGAATGTCTGAATAAGCAGTCCTCAGGAGCCGAGAATGGGCTGTCCTCCACATTAGTTGCTGACAAATGGGCCAACAACGTTTTACTCAAAAGAGATATCTCCATAGTGCAAAGTGTACAATAAAGCATTGGCAATGGGATGAAGGAGGACATGTATGAAGTGTACATATGCATGCACAAAGGTGCTTTACTTTGAATTTCAGAGTCTGAGATGTAATGTACCCTCGGGCTTCACTTCTTTAAAGCATTTAATATACAGAAAACCCTCACTAATCCGGATTAAGCTGTATTCCTAATTAACGACGCAAAGAAATGGCCCTAAATACAAGAAGAAAAAAACTTTGGAAACAAATAAATACAAGATTTTATACAGGTAGTGTTTATGAAAATAAATAAAAAACATCACTGAAGCAATTTCTTCCTCTGTCAGAAGCTGAAATCAAGGTTCTTCTCCTTCCAGCTCAAGCTAATCTAGGATATTTTCATGTTTGGTTTCAGTCTCTCCAGCTGCCCTCAACACTGTCTAAAAGTTTTCTTCCTCCTCCTCCTATTATTATTATTAGAGGGGGTGGGTTTCCCCATGCACTTAGACCAGTTATTGGTCCATTGTGCGTCCCCCTTTTTAATTTCTACTGTCACCATACCCTACCGGTACTGGTGCGTGCTATCAGCCCCGTTCAGGCGATGAGGTCGGCCGTCGGTACCTGATATTTCCCCCCATCTACCAGAGGCATTGGAAACTACTTGGGCGGGAAACTTGCCTAATAATTTTGATCAGAGGTCTCCTAGAGACATGAGGATCTTTTACATGTCATAAATCCACATGATAAGAAAGTGGAGGTCTCCACTGTATGTTAAAGTGTATGGCGGTTTGGGATGCTAAAATGCAAAGGTAACAGAATGAAACTTAATCTATACTGGATGATCTTGCACACATTTATCAATGTCACATCTGTGTGATTTTATTTGGTGTTAACACATAACAATCATGATTTTTCCCCCAAAATTGATTCTTGGACAACCTCACTAAAAGCAGTTAAGCAATTGTAGTTTGCAGACATTTTCATTCATAATGAAGTCTAGTTTACTGAAGGCTACACACAGATTTTCATACACATATGATAAAGAATTAATCAAACATTATAAAGACACAACAACTAAATTTAATCAACCATAAAAAGGCAGTGGAAACTGTATATCACACATGAATTTTTTTTTAAATTGGGGACCCTATGTACTGATTAGAATCATATCCTTCTCTGGGTAGAGTTCAACTCAACTTGGGATTTCTCCATAAATTTCAGGTATAAAGTTATATTCATAATATTACAGACACAATAAAAGGGATTAATGAGTTGCTAAAACACAGAGTTAACCTGCAATATTATTAACAGATGGGAAAAAGAAAAGTCCTACTCATTCTAAACTATTTTCTAACATATGTCATTGCAGCTAAGAAAATCCCACGTCAAAGGAAACATGATGGACATCAATATGATTCGTTGTGTTCACACGAGGCGTCCTGACTGCAAGCAACAACATCCTCACTACACAACAGTTCCACACTGCCCTGTGCGTGGAAACCATTGCACACAGATATTTCACACCTGGAAGTCCTCTCGTCATCTCACTGCCTGGGATGGGACAGGCAGGCATACATAGACCATTTCTTGGAATCCTGCCCCACAGGGATCACCTACAAATGGTGAATTTCTTGCTGGAAAACTTAAACGAGAGAACGACATGGACAATTCAAATATTCCGACCAGGAGACGAAGTCATAGGTACATCAGTTCTACACCACAGTTACATTCTGTTTGTGTGGCTAGACATGGAAGTCACTCTCAACAGGACTCTTGGAGATCAGGTGGAGAATCTGAAATACAGCACATCTTGGAATCCTCGAGGAAGGTTTGTGGTGGTGGTATCTGGCCACAGCAGTGAACCTCCCCAGTTACTGGCCAGTCTCATCTGTGCCATGTTGTGGCAGATGGCCAGTATTGCCAACACAGTTGTCTTAATCCCAAACAAAATTGCATATCGTCCTCTGACAACAGTGACCAGCTTGCAGACAGCAGAATTTGACACACTGAACTTGTACACTTGGTTTCCGTACCAATCGGGAAGATGCGGACAACTTGAAGATGTCACTCTACTAGATGAATGGGTGTTTGAACACAACGGCAGATTATCAAAAGAAGTTGACTTATTTCCGATAAAAGTTCCAAACGATCTTACGGGATGTCCCATCAGAGTTGCAACTTACGGAATTGATCCTTATGTGATTTTGATAGATAATTATACACGCAATGATGGAACTACTGTGTATAGATTAGGAGGCTTATCTGTTGAAATACTTTCCTTGGTATGTGAAAAAATGAACTTAAAAACTGTTTTCTCTCCACCTTCAATAAATTTGGAACTGGAATCAGCTATAACACAATTATCAGACTTACAGGATGGAATAACTGATGTCTTAACTGGTATTATTATACTATCAGGAGCTGTAGTTACTCCAACATATGATGCAACAGTTACCTATACGTACGGATATGTTAAGATGATTGTTCCTTGTCCAAAACGCATTCCTGGAATGGAGAAGATAATGACAACTTTCTCTTTATCTGTCTGGTTGATGATGGTTCTCGTGCTCCTACTGACTGCGGCTCTCTTCTGGTGGGCAGGGAATGGCCCTTACCACTCTGTGCTTAAGGAGTCACATTCTTACAAGTCAGTATCCCACTGTTTCTACAGTGTATGGGCTGTTCTCATGGGAGTGTCTGTTCCAAAGCAGCCCACTACTTCTAACCTCAGGGTTCTCTTTCTTCTGTATGTATGTTACTGTTTTGCTATGAGTACTGTATTCCAAGCTTTATTTGTGTCTTATCTTGTGGAACCAGCACATGAAAAGAAGATCAAAACCTTTGACGAACTGCAAGATTCAGACGTCATTTATGGATACCATCCCATTGTTGACCTCTTTCTGTTCACAGCAGAATTTCCTGCACTTCAGAAATTCTCTGAAAACAAGAGACTCAGGGAAGAATGCACTGATATACGTAAATGTGTCCAATGAACAATAACCAAAAATGATATGGCTTCATTTACTTATCCAGTGTTCTCTACTTATGTTGCTAGCGAAATGGGGATTGCAGATGAAAGCACAGTGATCTGTTACTTGGAAGAAAATTTAATTTCTGCAGGTTTAACAATGCTTCTTAAAAAAGGAAATCTCTTTCTTGTTAGGATTAATGTGCTCATAAGACGATTCTTTGAAGCTGGATTTCTGGAAACGTACTGGTCTGAACTGCAGCACTGGGCTCATGTAAGAAGCATGGACAAACTGACCGATGTAAGTTCTATCTCGTTTGTCATCTTTTCTGTTTCTCACTTGAGCCCAGCATTCGTGGTGCTCATCTTCGGATATATATTGAGTTCAGTGGTTTTCATTACCGAATTAATTCACAAGCAGATTAACACATGAATAAAATCAAAGAACAAACACATTTGGAAAGTGAGATGGACAAGGAACATGTGGCATTAGTGCCACCACACTAAGCCCTGAAGATTACACTATAAGTTTAATTGCACTGTGAACAGAAAGTACATTGCATAAAACTTCATGTACACTTTAGTACTTGGGTTTGTGATGTAGAACCTGAGGGAATAACTGGGAAAATTTGGGAAGGAAAAGTACAAGTCATACCACAGTGTAAAGGATGAGTGGACAACATGTGATATAATTTTTGATATTATTTGATGCAGGAAACAATGTGTGAGCACAGTGTTAATATCTTCATAAAGTTTATAATATTTAGATTAACTAACTTCATGGAGCCGACCCCTTTTGGAGAAGCTGCCAGTTGTTGCAGCTATTCAAGAACTTTCAGGCATTTTACGGACACTGAAGGATCATTTCCGTGTTCACGAGAACCCTCCACTGATCCCTGATCTCACTTCAATATTTTAATTTCTTAAAAATGATGTGAATTAGATGCAAATTAATGATAATTCCAAACAAATTTGAAACCACAGTTTCATAGTTCTGAAGTTTACCAATTCCTCTGAAGTTTTCTGTCTTTTTTTTTATGATTCAAGTTATAGGCAACACATACAGCAGACCTCAGCGTTACAGATGGGACATGCTCTTGAAAATGTGTCTATAGCATGAAATTACTAAACGAATACTGTGCTTTTTGTTGGCATACTGTAGCGTAGTTGGTTGAGGCACTTTGCTAAAAACCAGAAGCTAGTGGGTTTGATTCTCGATGAGTTCAATGAAATTTTCAATTGATCTAATCCTTCCAGACGCACTATGGCCCTGGGGTTGACTCACCTTCTAAGAGAAATGAGTACCAGGAATCTTCCTGGGGGTAAAGGGTGTCTGGCAAATAAGGCTGACAACTTCACCGCGAACTGTGAGCCAACTGTCTAGAATATGTGGGAGCCTCAGTGTTTCACAACCATATGGGCCTTCACAGCCTGTTGCAAGAACAGATTTTACCCTTCTGACACTGTATTCTTTTATTGCTGCCCACATTATGGCCTGTGTAGGGATACATTCCTATGCAAGCTTGTCTGGTTCACAAATGTAACAGAAAAACACTTTCTGTGCTCCTTCAGGCATGCTATTTACACTTCTTTCCATGGCAATAAAATGCAGTGCAAAACTGGATGGGAACCGGAACCTTAATACAAGATGTCCCACATCTTTGACACGTGAATATGCAAAATCAATTCCTTAAAAACAATCATTACAAAGAAATTAGTTCTGCTTGAAGTTTTAATAATCTGTGTAACACAGACATCCATAATTCAGGGGTGTGCCACCACATTTCACCGGTACTGCAACCCTTACACTCAAAACTACTCAGCCAGCAAATAATAGCTACTTCTTAATGACATGTGATAGATCATATTTACCACGAACACATCTGATTTTAACGCCAGGCACATCTTGACATCGGCCAACACGACACAGCACTATGCTGTGTTCCTGCAGATTGTGTCCAATTCCTGGGACATACGCCACCATCTCTTTGCCGGAACTCAGTCGTACCAACACGCACTTCCTGTTTGCAGAGTTTGGTTTCTTTGGTTTCTTGATAAGAGTCTTCAGTACAACCCCTTTGGCAAATGGCTTACCATCAAGAGGTTTCCGTGGTGGTCGCTTTTTGTAGTGAGGACCTGTGCGGTGCATTCGATGGAGTGTCGCCATGGTGCGTATCCAACTTGTAGGACCACCAAGTAATGATGATCCTGTTGTGTAAATTAAAAATTTAATTTCAAAAATATTTTTTTAACATTTTAAGATTTTTAACATTTACCTATACNGCTGTCAAGCATCTCAAAAGATGAATTTAGACAATGTTTTGAAAAATGGAATAAAAGACTAGACAAGTGTATTAGTGTAAGTGGAGAGTACTTTGAAGGGGATTGAAGGTTTGTGCTTAAAATTTGAATAAATAAGTTTAAAAAAAATAAGTTCGGTTTCTTTTGGGTACCCCCTCCTATACATCCATAATTCAGGGGTATGCCACCACATTTCACCAGTACTGCAACCCTTACACTCAAAACTACTCAGCCAGCAAATAATAGCTACTTCTTAATGACATGTTTTGGTCGCGCCATAGCTCAAGCGGTTAGTCGCTGATTTCCCACCGCGGCGGACCGGGTTCGATCCCGGGTCTGGTCAAGTGGGATTTATGGTGGACAAAGTGGCGCTGGGGCTGGTTTTCTCCGAGTACTTCGGTTTCCCCTGCCAATCATCATTCAACCAATTGCTCCACAATCACCCTCACCTATCATCTGGCGCTGGTAGAATAGGCCAAATGTGGCCGCAGTACAAGGGACTTAGTCCCACCCCACTAGCAATAAAAAGTAATTAATGACATGCGTTACATAAGTTTTATCAGGAACACATCTGATCTTAACGCCAGGCACATCTTGACATCGGCCAACACGACACAGCACTATGCTGTGTTCCTGCAGGTTGTGTCCGATTCCTGGGACATATGCCACCATCTCTTTGCCGGAACTCAGTCGTACCAACACGCACTTCCTGTTTGCAGAGTTTGGTTTCTTTGGTTTCTTGATCAGTCTCCAGTACAACCCCTTTGGCAAATGGCTTGCAATGCAGAATACACACGTTTCTCACCAAATAACTTTCATGTCCACTCTGCATGAAAACTGCTCCCAACCCGCATGAAATCTGTGAAATTTTCGTCTCCACGTCACCAACAATATGAAATATTTCTTTTACAAGAGACTGACTATTACTTCCTCACAGCTCTGAGAGTCCTTATAAACGTCATTGCAGCTACTTAAGGGCGTCTCTAAGTTTAGTTATAGCGCCTGACTTTCCAATCCTATAATACAGCGCATGTGATTAGTATTTTTGGATACTTTTTTCCTTGGCTTTTTAAGTGTCCTTTAAGTGCCTCATATATCTTGAAAATACCGTATTTACGCATGTATAGGCCGCAGCACAATTTTCAGACAGAAATTATAGAAAAAANACACGCACTTCCTGTTTGCAGAGTTTGGTTTCTTTGGTTTCTTGATAAGAGTCTTCAGTACAACCCCTTTGGCAAATGGCTTACCATCAAGAGGTTTCCGTGGTGGTCGCTTTTTGTAGTGAGGACCTGTGCGGTGCATTCGATGGAGTGTCGCCATGGTGCGTATCCAACTTGTAGGACCACCAAGTAATGATGATCCTGTTGTGTAAATTAAAAATTTAATTTCAAAAATATTTTTTTAACATTTTAAGATTTTTAACATTTACCTATACAATACAAAGGAAGCAATATAGAATGGCATATAAGAAATGAGGGAGTAAAATAAAGTCTTCAGTGTCACAGAAGTCCAGTGGGCAAAATTCCGGAAACTGTACTGGAGACGCACATATATAAGGCCATGTAACAGTGGAACTAGTCAGAGTCCAATGGCAAGCCACCTGAGGACTATGTTGGACAAATAATATTTACCAGTAGGAATATGGAAGAATTCAAAGTTTCAGGTGACTATGCTGAGAAGTGTTGGCATGAATTCTCCTGGATACTGAATTACAGCATATAGTGCACTGTCATAACCTGTACCTTAAAGTGTCGTGTAAAGTAAAGATTATAACAAATTCTTTATAATCTACAGCTCTTGTCTGGTATCTAGAATTATCTCATTATCATCCCTCACCGTAGTAGTAATAATAATAATAATCGCAATATTCTTCCCAGCACTTAACTGCTACGTATTGAGAATATCACAAATAGTATTTACCGACACTTTTACTTACCTAATGATAATGACGGACAATATGACCTGGAGGGGATTATCTGCGATAACTTCTGAAGTATGAAATTCATATTTTATTTTCTGTGTACCTGTGAACAAACGAAAATGAAAAATTCAATTCAATACACTGCATGCTGCACAGACAGTATAGAAAAGAATCCCTTTAGTTTTAAGGAAAAATACCTTAATCTATAACAGTATTATCAAAGATATTCTTTTGTTTATACACAAGAAAAGTCGATAAACATAAACATTGATACTAAATTCAACAGTTTCGGTAGCACCCAGCTGCCATCTTGAGAAACAACTGCACCGCGATTTGAACAGTGCAGCCAACAGTCATTCATAATATGTCTGTTAAGTGCAGGAATAAATTCCTTATACTCTTTCGATTCTCGTCTTGTCGCAAAATTCAGAGCCTAACCTGCACTTGTAATGCAGAATACACAATTTTCCCACCGAATAACTTTCACGTCCACTCTGCATGAAAACTGCTTCCAACCCGCATGAAATCTGTGAAATTTTCGTCTTCACGTCACCAATAATATGAAAGACTTTTTTACAAGAATTACTATTACCTTCCCATGGCCCTGAGAGTCCTTATAAACGTCATTTCAGCTACTTATGGGCGTCTCTATGTTTAGCAATAGCGCCTGACATTCCAATCCTATAGTACAGCGCATGTGATTAGTATTTCACGATACTTTTTTTCATTTGTTATTTAAGTGTCCTTTAAGTGTGCCTCATATATCTTAAAAATAATTTCGTAACAAAATGAATAACATCAGGAAATTTATTTGCCAGTCGAAGAACTTGTCCCGAATTCCGAAGACACACACTAAGTCCCAGTGGCGAAAACCAACGGATTAGAATAACCAGCAGTTGCTCCAGAATATGCTCCCCAACAAGCCTGAAGTTGTGGCTCAGCATAATCAAAGGTCACGTCAGGAAGGCATATGGTACAATGCGGGTATATATCCACGCATTCTTAACCTTGGCACTAGATGGAGTGGTAGCTTTCACGCTTCGGCCACTTAACTTCCAAGGAAATGACACCCCTGCCGCCCAGTGGACTGCACGAGGAGAAGAGGAGAAGGCCTCAGTGCCGACCTGGACGATGTGGCAAACGGATATATCACATATACCTGCCGAGATTTGAACCCCGATTCCACAACCATCCAGAAAGAAGGGCGGAACTGTACCGACTGAACCATACTGACTCCCTTAAATCGCACAGTTTATTATTATTAATATTTAGGAGATTTTCTGCTGTCTCAAATTAAAGATCTTTCTTCTTTCCATGGATTGAATGCCATAGATAAATTTTGTATCTTACAAACACATTTCGGGCAGAAGGAAGACACATTTCAGCATGGCAATTCATGTTCTGAATAATTTATAGAATACCGTCGACTACAATGATAAAAATTAACAAGCTTGGAGCAGAGTTCTGAACACTACGAGTAAGCATCCTGGTTTTTACGACAGGTTATTGCGCTGGTCTCGACATCTCGCGTGCGGCACTCGAACTCGATGCGGGTAATATTTTGCAGATATTTCGTTTGCATGACGAACTCCCAGGCCTCCTAACAGCGGATAACTGAATTTGAAAGCCGAACTCTTTACTGCAATTCGTTTGGCAATATTCGTTGATTGCATTACTTAAGTTTAATTTAAGGATTTTGCAATACATATTTCGTTAAACATTAAGTATGTTTAGAAATTTTTATAATATGAATTGCCAATTTAAGGAACAACAAAATATTTTGAAATGATGATTCTCGATTTCACCCTTGTTTATATTAGGCGCCATTTGGGATGATCCAACAGACATATGGATCAAAATTAAATTCGACCGACTACCTCAAACGCTTCTTTAATTTAAAACCACGCCACTGTGCGTATGGTGGAGTGGAGGTATAGCTCCACGCACTATCCTGGGGCTTACGACCAGATGGGTGATTTATTCCATGACACACTGGCCGGCTGACCGTCTGTCGTAACATAAGTCTCAGACTCTACTAGAGGATGGAGTCTCTTCAACCTGAAACCCCCAAATTTTGAACTGAAATTCGTCTGTATATTCTGCATAACGACAATAAATATTTGTGTAGAAGTTTAATAAGTGGTTGTCTCTTCAGACAACGACAATCCCACACGTGTTTTGAAAGATCAGTGTTGGTATACTGAATTTAAATATTTTGAAATAACTACAGATTACACTGAAGCAGAAAAGCGAGTTCACTACTTATCCTACTCTCAGAAGCAAGCTGCAGGCGGTTGTCTCTAGATACACTTAACGCAACATCTCTGAAAGTACCTTGACACGTAAAAAAATGTCCAGGTCCCCTGTTCTTGGAGTCACACCCTCAGAGGGGCAAATGTTTCAACGTAAGTTTGATGATATTTAGTGTCAGTACTCCACTATACTAACTTCATGGTGCCGAGCCCTTCTTGAGAAGCTGACAGTTGCGCAGCTACTCACAAACTTCCGAGCCTTTTATGGAACTCGAAGGTTCATTACCGAATCCACAGGAGCCCTCCACTGGTCTCTATCCTGAGCCAGATAAATCCAGTCCACACCATCCCATCCTATCTCTCCAAGATCAATTTTAATATTGTCCACCCACCTACGCCTTGGTCTTCCTAGTGGTCTCGTTCCTTCTAGCTTTCCCACCAATATCACATATGCATTTTTCTTTTCCCCACTCGTGCAACATGCCCTGCCCACCGCATCCTCCTTGAGTTGATCATTCTAATTATACTTGGTGAAGAGTACAAGTTATGAAGCGCCTCATTATGCAGTTTTCTCTGGCCTCCTTTCACTTCAACACTTCGGCCCAAATATTCTTCTCAGTAGCCTGTTCTCAAGCGCCTCAATTTCACACCTATACAGCAAAAGGGCACATTTATAAGTTTATATATTCTAATTTTTACGTGTTCAGACAACAGACGAGAAGACAAAAAGGTTATTTGGAGTCAAGTCGTACGAGAAAATGATAGCATTTCGTCAACTTGAAAGGGTTTGGGAGCAAACTCCTGAGGCTTAACGTATAATATCCTGACATTCATAAAGAAGGACTGGGGAAAATCATGGAGAATCTGAGAGAAGACAGGCGATGTTTAGGCCACAGTTAGAGCCAAGCGTCTTCGTCACGCGGATACGCATGCGCCCCAACGAGGGAAGTTCATGCCTTCATAAACATTGCGGGCTACACCACTGAGGAATATATCCAGTGCAGCAACTGAGAAATTTGCATGTAAGAAGTTAACATTTGTCTTTGTGAGATTTTATCCAGTCAACCTTAAGCATTTGTTTCTTGTTATGTGCGCCTTCTAACCACGAACTTCCTCTTATTAGTATCTAACAGTTCAGCTCCGGCTGCGTACTGAACACGGTGCGTCTATTAAAGGAACGACGGAATTATCTCTTTACCAATATAATTGCAGTCTATTCCTGTAACTACTGCATAATGAGGAGCTTCATAACTTGTACTCTTCTCCAAGTATAATTAGCATGATCAAGTCGAGGAGGATGAGGTGGGCAGGGCATGTAGCACTAATGGGGGAGACGAGGAATGCGTAGGATATTAGTGGGAAAGCCAGAAGGAAAGAGACTACTGGGAAGACCAAGGCGTAGGTGGGTGGACAATATTAAAATGGATCTTAGAGAGACAGGATGGGATGGTATTGATTGGATTGATCTGGCTCAGGATAGGGACCAGTGGAGGGATCTTGTGAACACGGTAATGAACCTTCGGGTTCCATAAAATGCTGGGAAATTCTTGAGTAGCTGCAGAATTGGCGGATCTTCCAGAAGGGCTCAGCTCCTTGAGTAAGTAAGTAAGTATTCCTCTAGCGGCCTCCGTAGTCTAAGGGTAACGTTCCCACCTCATGAATCAAGGTAAGCGGGTTCAAACCCGGCGAAGGTCGTGGAACTTTTAAGGGCGGAAAAATTCAGGGAACAAGTCCTCCGGGAGGGATTTTAAGCAGTGGGTCCCGTGTCGTAGATTTACGGCACGTAAAAGATCCTCATGTCTCTAGGAGACCTCTGATCAAAATTATTAGGCAAGTTTCCCGCCCAAGTAGTTTCCAATGCCTCTGGTAGATGGGGGAAGTATCAAGGTACCGACGGCCGACCTCGTTGGCTGAACGGGGCTGATAGCACGCACCGGTACCGGTAGGGTATGGCGACAGTAGAAATTAAAGGGGGACGCACAATGGACCAATAATTGGTCTAAGTGCATGGGGAAACCCACCCCTCTAATAAAAATAATAATAAATCAGTATTCCTCTAACTGGTCGTGGAGGCCCATAGAGTTGTGAGACGTCGAGACTCAAACATTATAATGAATCTATTCTCAGAATTGTTTTAAAAAATAAAGATAGTTTGTGGGGAAATACTGAGGTCTCTCAATTTCAAGGGAGGTGTAATACACAGCAACCATTGTCTATTAAAAGCTTAACAAAATCAGGCCGAAGGCATTGCGCATAATTTTTTTATAACCGGGGCATACCGTTGCATTACTGAAGGTACCACAAGGGTAGGAGTCTTATACATTGAGAGGGTCTCCAACAATGATTAACATTTAATCGACAACTTTTGCAGAAAATTGTATTGTGTATCGGGGAATGTTGAGGAAGGCCGATCTATGAGGCATGGACTATTAAGCACAGGACATGAACACAATCTGTACAGCAGTTGAGGCATACATATGAAGAGACAAACGGCATTCCCAAAACAAATCTTTCTTATTCAGGGGCACCGAAAACGTGAAAATCTGCCAACATATAGATGTTACGCCACCTGTTATGCCGTGGTGATAGGGGGCGTGGAGGCATACCCGCTGCCACCTTCTGTACTACAGTAACAGGGGGTGGGCTAAGGAAACTGCTAAATTACTTCCTCGATCGCTGCTTCATTGGCTAGGAGCACACTGTTCACCGGCCTTGGCAGGAGGGCGCAGGTGCGAAATGTGGTAAGGGAGGAAATCACAAAAAAAAAATCCCACATTCTCACCCTATGCTACCCTATATTAGTATAAACAATCAATTCACAACTATATACATTTTAGCAATATCACAATTAAAGAGTCGACTGGTGACCTCATCTTAGCCTCCCTTTCACCCAGTTGTGGGTCGCTAGTCTCCTCTTTCTCCTATTCTACTCATCCACTATATATATCTTTACACATCCCTGCATCTAGACACCCCCTCTGCAGTCTCTACATAACACCTGTTAACTACTTCTGCGTCAC
>NW_019743656.1:2810536-2829874 GCF_002891405.2 Cryptotermes secundus | reverse complement strand
AAGAATTCTAGGGATTTTAAGAATTCTTACTTCAAATAACGAAACATAATTTTACAGAATTAACGACGAATCAAATAAGGAAGCTACTGTGGTGTGTGAAAAACTTTTAGTGAATCGACATTCTGGGTAATTTTAACTATTTGTAATT
Organism: Cryptotermes secundus; assembly: GCF_002891405.2. Classification (NCBI taxonomy): domain Eukaryota; kingdom Metazoa; phylum Arthropoda; class Insecta; order Blattodea; family Kalotermitidae; genus Cryptotermes; species Cryptotermes secundus. The sequence goes on along the minus strand of NW_019743656.1, from coordinate 2,829,726 downwards.
ATTTTAATTAACTGGAAAGTGGCTATCTTGGACAAAGTGAAGTTTTGTGTGTTGGTGATTTCTTTTTCTACTATAAATGCCTCTGATGATGGCTCCGTGGTGAGCCGAAACATGTAAGGCAGGTGCTGACGAGGTGGAAAACTTAAACAAGTGTCACATTTGACGGAAGGAACTTGATTGTTAATTGGTTAATGTGACGGACCAGAATGAAAGACCTTAAACTTAAAAATATATATATATCTTTACACATCCCTGTAGCTAGACACACCCTCTGCAGCCTCTATATCACACATGTCTACCTCTGCATCACTCGGATGAGTCACTCTTACGCCCTGTACACTTGTTGTAATGTTCCTAACTCATGTCCCATTGGAGGAGTGACATTTTAATAATATCACAATTATTAAGCATGGCGATAAGAGTAGTTTCACTTACTTTGCGTTGAGACTGCAGATGGATGGCGTGGCCCGGCGCTTAGTCGGTGCTCCTTCCAACATGGCCTCCGGCCGCAAATGGGCCAAATTTACTGTTTGAATAATTGCCACAATAATTTGCTCTCCGAGTTATATACCTTTATTCATGCTAACTCATTACTTTCCCGGGGGGTGTAAGTCCGCCTCCAATGACGTCTTATCCCAAGGTGGCTGCTCCCGTTGGCTGGGATCCTAAGGGGTGGATACGCCTCTTTTCTGCTAGCCCATTTGGCTAACACTTTTACCTGCAAACGTCCCTCCCTTCACTCTAGTGTAGATTCTGCAAAGTTAGCATTTCGAGGTACCTTCAACGTCATTCTGCTGACAAGACATCGACGCGTCAAAGGCTAACGTCCGTCTAACTCCATACGCAGAAACTCCTTGAAGTTTCTTAACCCTTCTTACATCCTCTTTCGTACGTCTTACAAGTATTTCCCAAAACTAATTCTACTCTAGCCAACATTTTCCCCTAAAATAATAAAATTTAAATACTCTTTTTACATGTTACCGGGAGTCGGCCTTCAGGGCACAACAATAGACAACAACGTTTCCATGTTCACCGTACTTTCTCATGCTACGTATATGAGAAAGTAAAAATCATTACACACGCGAGTGATATGTACATTTCTGATACATAATTAAAGTGTCTGGGAAATATAAACTGCGATTTTATCATGGCCAATAGGAGCAGAGAACGTTATTGCTGACGAAGGGGCAAGCTATGTGAACTTACACACTAATACAGTGTTCTGTGTTTTTAAGTGGCGAGTTCTGAGAACAGTCAGAAAACTTGCCCTGGCTTGGGGTGCGCTCTCCGCTAAATTCTCTCACAACAGGAGATAGGATAAGGTGGGTATGTGTTTTCAGTATCTATTTATTTGTTTACTGATCGGTTTATGCATTATTTATTTATTTTGTATGACCTGTCTCGTAACAGCGATGCCACTTAATAGGCTAATCAGAAACAGGTAAATATACAATGGGAATGAATCCCGCTATTCGCGTGGCCAATTAATATCTCACTGGAAGAGAATAAGAGAGGGCCCATGGATCCCGGGGATGTCAAATAACATAGGAATAATCATCTGGTAATCATACAACTGGTATAAGCAGATCAGCATTTGTCGTGTCTTTCTTACGTCATTTCAACGGAAAACTAACGTCAGTTACTTACGACAGGATCAGAAGATGGTAGCAATAAGTGGTAAAGGAAGGGTGCTTCAGTTGGTATTGCAGTGACGTCAGTTAATACCACAGCAGGGGTAGGTCAGGCGCTATAGTAACTAGGCTACAGGTTACACTACCAGGAAATTGTGGTTCAAATCCAGGCAAGGGCATATACAGGCTTCCACAGAGTCCAGACTAGATCTGTGGTAAAGCTGCCGGAGAGTGAGTCTGATCATTAACCTCCATCTAGTTCAACGCAAGAGTTATCTGTGGCAACGTATGTTAGAGATGGGGGTTGATAAATTCTTCTGTTAAATTTTCAACGGGGTATTTCATTAGTATGAAACAATTTCAACATTTTCCTGCTCTGAATGTCTGAATATGCTGTATTCAGTAGCCGAGAATGGGTTGTCCTCCACATTAGTTGCTGACAAATGGAGCAAAACGCTATACTTAAAAGAGAAAAGGTCAGAAAAGCATATAATAGACGAAAATTAGGACAGCAGTACCGAAAGTAACTGAACTATCAAAGCAGTTGCTGTTAGACAAATAAAATGCACAGGAGACATTTTTAAGGACTGAACTAAGAAATGAAGGTAACTCCTGGACTGAGTTCTACAAACATGTAAAAAGACGCAGAGGAAACAAGAAAGTATATTCCTGCGATCAAAGATGTTAATTGGCGGCTGGTTACTGATTCGATAGAAAAGGCTAACTCCCTCAACTTCTATTCTTCTTCCGTATTCAGCATTAAGCGTAGCATCCCCCAAATATAACCCTTCGCAGTTAATACCAAAATTATTAGGAAAAGGTTAGCAACGATAGGTAAAAGCAAATCAGTGGGGCCAGACAGAATTTCTGTTGAAATACTAAAAATAGGTGGGAAAGCCATGGACCCATACCTGGCGCGATTATTGGATGTAACAATTAATAATGCCACTATCCCGAGTGACTCACAGCGCCATAGCTCAAGCGGTTATTCGCTAGCTTCTAACCGCGGCGGCCCGGGTTCGATCCCGGGTCTGGTCAGGTGGGATTTGTGGTGGTCAAAGTGGCACTGGGGCAGGTTTTCTCCGAGTACTTCGGTTTCCCCTGCCAATCTTCATTCCACCAATTGCTCCACAATCACCCGCATCTATCATCTTGTGTTGGTACAATAGGCCAGAAGTGGCCGCAGTACAAAGGACTTAGTCCCACCTCACTAGCAATTAAAAAAAATCTCGAGTGACTGGAAGAAAGCCATAGTTGTTCCTATTTATAAAGGGGGTGAACGATGCAAGTCTCAAATTACAGACCCGTCAGTTTAACCTCTGTAGTCTGCAAGCAAATGGAACACGTTATAGCGTCGTACCTGAGGAAAATCTGGTATAAAAAGGATTGGTTATTTGAGGGTCAGCATGGATTCAGGCCTGGATATTCATTAGAAAGTCAAATAATCACGGTTTGCCAGGACACTGCAGACTCACTGGTTAATGGAAGTAGGATAGACGGAATTATAATAGATTCTTTCGAAGACCTTCGGTTTAGTCCCCCATGATCAGCTGCTTAAGAAAATTGCGGTCTCAGTTATGGACTCGAGGGTAGTTATATGGATAATGGAATTCCTTTTGGGCCGTACACAGAGAGTTAGAGCAGAGGGCAATTACCGAAGGAAGTCAGAGGAACGCCAGGAGTACCGCAAGGAAGTGTACTGGGGCCACTGCTGTTCCCTGCGTACGTACACAGAGAGTCAGAGTAGAGGGCAATTACCGAAGGAAGTCAGAGGAACGCCAGGAGTATGGCAAGGAAGTGTACTGCTGTTCCTCGCGTACGTACACAGAGAGTTAGAGTACGAGGGCAATTACCGGAGGAAGTCAGAGTACCGTCAGGAGTACCACAAGGAAGTGTACTGGGGCCACTGCTGTTCTTCGCGTACGTACACAGAGAGTTAGAGTACGAGGGCAATTACCGGAAGAAGTCACAGTAACGTCAGGAGTACCGCAAGAAGTGTACAGGGTCCGCTACTGTTCCTCGCGTAAGTAAACGATATCTGGAGAAATAGTGAGCCAACTACTAGACATTTTGCAGATGACTGTATAATATATAGGAAAATTACAAGTAGTAAAGATACGAAAAAGTTGCCGATAGTTCTGCACAGACTTGGGGAATGGGCGGATGAAATCGCGATGATAATTGATCCAACTATAAGCAAGGCGTCGGTCACGGTAGCCGAGCGGTCTGAGGCATGCACTGTCTTCGCTCGCTCGGAAGCCGGGATCGTGGTTCGAATCCCACTCAGAGTATGGATGTTTGTGTGCGTTTTTCTGTGTTTGTCTATAGGTAGAGGCCTTGCGACGAGCTGATCACTCGCCCAAGGAGTCCTACCGTATGTGTAAGATCGAGAAAAACCGAAGTGAACGGAGTTCATGGAGGTAGGCCTAGGCCCACTGGGGCTGTAGTGCCAAGGGGGGGGAGTAAGGCAGTTTGTTTCACGAGAGCCCGAGTGACGGAACAACTAAATTATTCGTTAGGGTGCACAGTAATTCCTGAAGCGAGCAGTTGTAAATATCTGGGAATAATTTTACGCAGCGATCTAAGTTGGGCTGATCAAGTAAATTACAAGGTGAAAAGGCCTGGAAGGCGCTCCATTTTACAATGTGTATTCTAAAAAAGGGAACTAGCAAACCTAAATATTTAGCCTACAATCTTTAGTACGTCCGATCCTGGAATATAGGGCGGCTTAGGGACAGATAAATGTGTTAGACAGGGTGCAATAGAAAGCGGCTAAATTTGCACATCACAGGAACCTTGACATAGCGCGGGCAGATAGCTCGCATATGTGCTCTCTTCGAAGCATACACGGGAGAACTGGCTTGGAAGCCTATAGGTTATAGATTACAAAGGCCATGCTCTCTGAGCAGAGGCGATCATGACAAGAAAATTAAGAGCAGAAAGCAACGAACAGATATCGGAAAATACTCCTTTGTAAGTAGGACCATAGAGATCTGGAACCAGCTACCTTCAGGTACTTTAGGGACACTCTCCTGCAAACCAAGTAATTTTAGGAAAAGGGTTAGGAAAGTGATAAATGAGGCAGAGTGAAGGCGGGGTGGAAATCAGAAAAAAAAATGCAGTAAAGTGAAGTGAAATGTTAAGGATGGGAGGATTACGTAAGTGTAGTCAAGTGAAAAGAAGGGAAATTGAGAACATGGCATTGCGCATTCATTGCTGTTAGTTTAATATATATCATGTTAATTTTCTGCTAATGGTGTGTTTTTCTACTAATGTTTTGTGCTGTGTTTTGTTTGAACGTGTCTGTGTATGTTATTTGTCTGTTGTCTTATTATAGTACCACTGCTACCGGGTGAAAACCCATTTGGAATTAAATAATAATAATACTGATAATAATAAAAGAGATATCTCCATAGTGCAAAGTGTACAATAAAGCATTGGCAATGGGACGAAGCAGGACATGTATGAAGTGTACATACGCAGGCACATAGGTACTTTACATTGAATTTCGAGTCTGAGACGTAATGTACCTGCGGGCTTCACTTCTTTAACACATTTAATATAGAGTAAACCCTCTCCAATCCGGACTAAGCAGTATTTCTGATTAATGATGCAAAGAAATTGCCCTAAAATACAAGAAGAAAACACTTAGAAAACAAATAAATACAAAATTTAATATTGGTAACGTTTATGAAAATAAATAGAAAGAAGTAATTTCAGCAATTTCTTCCTCTGTCAGAAACTGAAATCCAGGGTCTCTCCTTCCAGCTGAAGCCAATCTTGGATATTTTCATGCGTGGTTTCAGTCTCTCCAGATGTCCTCAACATGGTCTGAAGGTCCTCTACCCCCCAAACGCCACGTGTCTTTTTACAGCATCTACTCAACTGTTAAGAGCATTTTCCACATTTCGATCAGGATTAACTGTAACCGGATTAACCAGGGCTTTTATATTGTCACGTGTAGGGGGTTACGCGTGGCGAAATGACAGGTTCTAGTTCGGGTGATTGGATTTATTAGCACTTCAGTTACACACACCCTCTCTTAATTACACTTAAACAGAGCAATACAGCGTTATTCTTGATTTACACATCTTCCAGTTCATCGTTGCGCACGCACTAGGATTCTTTGTCTTCACTAGTCGTCTCCTAGCAAAGGATTTCAATACAGAAACTATCACCTCAAATCACAGCCGAGGGACAGACAACGCATCATCCTAAACACACGTCACATGATCGCTACCCTCCACTGTTGTGTGAAGTCACCGCACGCGCAGGAAACATGTCACGTGACGGCCACGTACTGTTGTGTTACGTCACAGCGCTTATTTGGGGGTCTGTGTTTCTCTATATTACCCTATGGTTGCTAGGCAACAGGTCGGTAAACATATTCTCGGAGCAATGAAGAATTGTCTCCTATGCGATTCGTGTCGTAACAGAGGGAAAGCAGACTTTGCTACAAATTTAAGAGATGTTATATCACTCATCACACCACAGGCTTGTAGGATTTACCGTAGACACAAGCAACAACATACACCGGTGTTTGCTTTGGCAGTTGCTGCACATTTAGTAACAGAAATCTGTGTTAACAAGATGGTCAATCCACATAATGAGAAATTGGAGGTCTCCACTGTATGGCTTTTGTACTTTTTGCTACGGATTTGGATGCTAAAAATGCAACGGTAACAGAATGAAATCCAATTTATACTGGATGTCCTTGCACATATTTGTCAATGTCACATTTGTGTGTCTTTCACTTGTTGTTAACACATAACAATTTTTGGGGTAATCCCACATATTAACACGCTGTTTCGCTGGTCTAACAAACACTCACTCTTAGGTCAATATTACATTGCCACACATTGCTGCCACCGCTCGTATTTATACAGCACTCGCTGTCCAGCCTACCTTTGCATCATCGCGTGCACTAGCCAATCAGCGCTCACAATCGCAACTGCAAGTTTCGCTCCGCCCATCAAGCATGATATAAAATGCTCGCAATAGTCAGTGATCACATTCAAGCAGGCGAAATGACGGAGCCGACCCTGTGTGAAACACGGGGGAAGGCAATCGTGGCTTCCTTTGAGATGAACCACGTAAACTTAACAAACAGTAATCCTGACTGCCCGGAAGAAATCGAATTACTGGGGAAAGGCTTGCAAACAATAGGGCAGCTTACCCACACATCGCCCTCCATAAATGGAAACTGCGCAGTATCGCATAAACTAATAATGAAATCCGAGGCCGAGAGGACAGTGCTCTGTAAGCACCTCGACGGCAAGGCTCTGTTTACAGCCATGCTGCGCCTCTATGCTGCCATCCACAGGGAGATGCGAGAGTCGCTCCTCCTGCAACAAAAAAAGAATCGGCCGAGGAAATTCGCGAGCAAAGAAGGCGAAAGCGAAACCTCAGAAGAACAGAAGAAAAAGCCGAAGCCATCACCTAGCCCGAGGGATCCTAGGACGAATTCCCAGGGTGAAGTACAAACAAAGAACTTCTTTGCGCCACTGAGAACATCAGGAATGGACGTGGAGGAGACAGCCAACAAGTCGGGAGAACAGGAGCCATCGGACAGCAAATCAGGTAGGCCGCCTCCAATTGTGCTAACCTCTACAACAAACCTGATACAGTTGCAGAGGAATATCAAAGGTATTGTCAATGGCAATTTTGAGTTCCGCAACATCAGGAGTGGGACCAGAATTGTCACAAAAGAAATGGCGGACTTTTCAGCCATAAAGAAATTCCTGGAGGACAACAATCTTGCTTACTTTTCCTATTATCCAAAATCCGAAAAAAACCATTAAAGCAGACATCCGTCATCTCCTGCAAAGTACTCCAGCGGAGGATATCTCTGACGGTCTGGTGAGTCTGGGTTTTGACGTCATTAACGTCAAACAAATGACAACCAGTCGTCGGACGCCTCCGGAAGGAGCAATGACCATCAATCTTCCCTTGTTCCTTGTGACCCTCCAAAGGACGGAAAAGTCCCAAGAACTCTTCCGCTTAACCAACCTCTGCCACATTGCCATCAGGGTAGAGGCGTACAAAGCGCAAAACGGGCTTACATAGTGTTATAACTGTCAGCAGTTCGGCCACGTTTGGGCAAACTGCGAGCAACCCCCACGTTGTTTGTGGTGCGGAGGTGGCCACCTATACAAGGAGTGCCCAGAAAAGGAAAACTCTGCTTCCACCCCAGTATGTTGAACTGCCAATTGGCGGAAGGTGAAAAGCCGCATCCCGCTAATTATCGGGGTTGCAAACATGCCAAGCAGGAGCAACAGAAAAGGAAGGCTCACAGAACGTCCAAAACTACCACAGGGAGGTTGTTCTCTTCAACCATCGTCACTCCAGGTGTCTCCTTCGCGGCGGCACTCCGAGGCAGTACAGTAGAGCAGCAACAGCGCTCTCAGGAAAGCCATGTTCCGGTGGCTCCACCCCCAACAAGGAAGCAGATTATATCGGCCACTGCACTGCAGAAGGAAACAGGTCTGTTCAGGCTACTCATGTAAACGGCCAATCCCTCGACAATATGTTGAGAGTAGTGACTGTAGTGCAGCAGATAATGACAGAGGTCAGTGGTGCGGTGTCCGAGGAGGACAAAGTAATGGCCATTACTAAAATTGTTCTAAACCTAATAAAACAAAATGGCCACTACAATTCATAGGCCCCTCAAAGTCATAGCATTTAATGCGGACGGCATTGGGAGGCAGCGCTAAGAGCTCAGTAAACGGCTGCATGGCCTACACGTAGATGTGGCCCTGTTTTCAGAGACGCATATGAAACCTCATGAGAGGTTCTTTATTCCAAATTACCACTTTTATAGAATCGATTGCCACTCGGGCAGAAAAGGCGGAACTGCCGTTGCAGTTAAAAAAGGTATTCCCCATAACCATGTAGTCCTACCACCCCTTGTTTCAGTAGAAACGACAGGGGTCTGCATACCAATTGGTAATAGTGAAGTACAGCTTGCAGCTGTTTATAAATCTCCAGGCAGAGCCTGGAGTGATACTGACATCACTGAGCTCTTACGCTTTAGACGTAAGACTATTTTGTCAGGTGATTTGAATGCTAAGCCCCAATTTTGGAATAGCAAAGTTTCAAACCCCTCAGGCTTGAAACTCATGGATTTATTTGATATGAGTGATTTCGAAATCTCAGCACCACAATGCCCCACTCATTATTCCCCTACGGGAAATGGTGACGTGCTGGATATTGTGGTCTACCAAAATATCAGAATGTCAGATGTCATCGTCTGATATTTTGGTTTCAGATCACCTACTAATAGTATTCCACATATTGGACCACGTTATAATTAGGAAACTTTCGGAACCAATTGAAAAATTTACAGATTGGGAGCGGTTTCAAAGCCTCGCCTCTGACTTAATATCACCTAAACTAGAAATTATTTCGGGGGTAGAAGCCTATAAAGTCGCACGCGACTTTTCAGCCTCTATTGCTTCGGCATATAGGTTGTCGACAAGTAAAGTTACACTTTCGGATATAAACAACGATCTACCTGGTCTAGATCGTTTGATAAAATATAAGCAGAGGCTAAGAAAATTGTGGCAAGAAACCAGGCATCCAGCGTGTAAAGCGGCAGTCAATTGGGTCACCAAATAAATCAGACAAATGACCCGAAAAAGGGCACTTGAACGGTGGGAAACAAAAATAGGTAACGCTAAAGTCACGCCTCAGGGTATATGGCCCATTGTGAAATCTCTCTTATTGAGAGACAGACCAAGGGCACCAGCTACTATTCATGGTTCTTCTGGCCTTAAATTTTATCCTTCTGATAAAGCCAACGAAATTGCCGACTGTTTGGAAATTCAGTTCACCCCGCATGATCTGTGCGACGATAACCATGAACGGCGAGTGGAGGCTAGAGATCAAGCTCTGCTCGAAACCGTAGACGAAAACTCCCCTCAAAGGATCAGACCATGTGACGTGCAGAAATTAATAAATCTCTGAAATTAAAAAAGGCCTGCGGAATTGACGGCATCCCAAATGAATGTCTCAGGCACCTTCCAAGGCGACCACTGGTTCATCTAACCCATTTATTTAATCATTGCTTTCGGCTGTCTCATTTTCCAAATACTTGGAAGGAAGCAAAAGTAATAACTTTACCCAAACCCGGTAAAGACCTGAAATTCCCTCAAAATTTACGTCCGATCAGCCTCCTGTTCACGACAGGAAAATTATTCCAAAAAGCAATTTTGAATTTCCTCCAAAAACATATTTAAGAAAGAGGCCTGCTCAACGCAAGCCAGTTTGGTTTTCGTGCACGTCACAGCTCGACAATGCAATGTATGAGGCTGGCGGACCACGTGACCCTTAATTTTAACAATAAAATGTCTACGGCGGCGGTGTTCTTGGACATCGAAAAGACTTTGATACCACGTGGCACTCAGGATTGATGGATAAGTTATCAAAATTGGAATTCTCGAACAGTTTGACCAAACTTATTTGGTCATTTCTTTCTAAACGTAAATTCAGGCTCTCGGTTGAAGGCGAAATGTCAACGCCATGGGAAATGCAAGCAGGGGTGCCACAAGGTTCTGTCCTTTCCCCTACGCTTTACAATTTGTACATAAATGATGCCCCCAAACTCATGATGTTCACTGGGCCTCTTTGCGGACGACACCTGCCTGTATGCGACAGATCGCAAGGAGGGTTTTATTGTTAGAAAACTCCAGCGCGGTCTCAGCTCAATGGAGACGTGGTGTGAGCGCTGGAATATAAAAATTAATGAAGATAAGATTCAGGGGGTCTACTTCTCTCGTGGTCGTCGACCGCCTGAGTCTTGTCTTACTCTAAATGGAAGAAATATTCCATTTGTAAATAGTGCAAAATATCTAGGTGTAATCTTCGATAAGAGAGTGACTTGGAGATTACACATAGAAATGATCGAAGCCAAGGCCTTCAGAACATTCATTAGAGTATATTCCCTATTCAAAAGTGAGCGATTGAGCGCTAACATTAAACTAACCCTCCATAAAGATATTATTAGATCCGTAATGACTTATGCTAGTCCCGCCTGGCAGTTTGCGGCTGACACCCATCTAGTAATATTGCAGCGCCAGAAAAACAAGGTTCTCTGCACGATTGGAAATTTTCCAAGGCGCACAACGGTCCGCGATTTGCACATGGCATTCAAAATCCCGTACGTATATGACTTTACAACAAAGTTGTGCAGGCAACAAGCAGAAGTAATATAAAATCATGAGAATGAGAATGTTCGCAAAATCGGACAAGGCGAGGCCAGCCACAGAAAGTATAAGAGGCTTAAACTTGGCGGCGGTCAGGCATACGACCGTTCAAGTGACTAGACTTCCGTGATAGCGATTACTATTGGAAATGGGGCATAATCTTCTGTACAAAGCCTGGACGACATTGGTCTTGTAATTATTGTACATAGAAATAGTAATTAAGACTAGAATTAAATTGTAAATATATGTCATTACTGAGAATGGGCTGACAAAGACTGACAAATGACAGACCCGACTTCTCGTCAGAGATGGCGCCCCAAATGGACAGGAAAGCAACTTTCACAAAGAAGAAAACATCTGGTCACGAGAACCACCTGGAGCTAGACACCAAGACAGACAGACTGACTGTCAGTAGCAACTTGACTTTGACTTTGACTTGTGATCACATTCAGTCCAGAGCGATCAGTCATCAGAGTCATCAGCTTTTCACTGCACCAAGCAAGCACGCTCTGCAACAAGGCAACTGACGTAGTTCGCAAGTCTCCAGTGAGCACGCTCTGCGACCAGGCAGCTAACGTATTTGCCGCAACTCTCCAGTGTACGCATGGTGGAGCAAACGGCACTTTCCAGGGCCTGCAAACTTTTCTTCGAGTGGTTGCCTATTGGAAGATCGACAATCCCACAAATTGTTATGATTTTTCAACCAAAATTGATTCTTGGACAACCTCACTAAAAGCAGTTAAGCAATTGTAGTTTGCAGACATTTTCATCCATAATGAAGTCTAGTTTACTGAAGGCTACACATAGATTTTCATATACATATGATAAAGAATCAAACATTATGAAGACACCACAACTAAAATTAATTAGGCATACAGAATGCACGGAAAATTCTGCATAGAAAAGCATTTTTTTCTTCTAATTTGATACCCTGGATACCTCCTGATTAGAACCATATCCTTTTCTGGGTCGAATTAAACTCAACTCGGGATTTATGCATAAATTTCAGGCATAAAGTTATATTCATAATATTACAGAGACAATAAAAGGGATTAACCAGTTGCTAAAATTCATAGTTACCATGCCAAATTATTAACAGATGGGAAACAGAAAAGTCTTACTCATTCTAAACTATTCTCTAACGTATGTCATTGCAGCTAAGAAAATCCCACGTCAAAGGGAACATGATGGACATCAATATGACACTGCTGTTCGTTGTGTTCACACAAGGAGTCCTGACTGAAAGCAACAACATCCTCACTACACAACAGCTCCACACTGCCCTGTGCGTGGAAACCATTGCACACAGATATTTCACACCTGGAAGTCCTCTCGTCATCTCACTGCCTGGGATGGGACAGACAGGCATACACAGACCATTTCTTGGAATCCTGCAACACAGGGATCACTTACAAATGGTGAATTTCTTGCTGGAAAACTTAAACGAGAGAACGACATGGACAATTCAAATATTCCAACCAGAAGGAGACGAAATCATAGATACATCAGTTCTACACCACAGTTACATTCTGTTTGTGTGGCTAGACATGGAAGTCACTCTCAACAGGACTCTTGGAGATCAGGTGGAGATTCTGAAATACAGCACATCTTGGAATCCTCGAGGAAGGTTTGTGGTGGTGGTATCTGGCCACAGCAGTGAACCTCCCCAGTTATTGGCCAGTCTCATCTGTGCCATGCTGTGGCAGGTGGCCAGTATTGCCAACATAGTGGTCTTGATCCCAAACCAAATTGCATATCGTTCTCTGAAAACAGTGACCAGCTTGCAGACAGCAGAATTTGACACACTGAACTTGTACACTTGGTTTCCGTACCAATCGGGAAGATGCGGACAACTTGAAGATGTCACTCTACTAGATGAATGGATGCTTGAACACAACGGCAGATTATCAAATGAAGTTGACTTATTTCCGATAAAAGTTCCAAACGATCTTGTGGGATGTCCCATCAGAGTTGCTACTTATGGAATTGATCCTTATGTGATTTTGACAGATAATTACACACGCAATGATGGAACTACTGTGTATAGATTAGGAGGCTTATCTGTTGAAATACTTTCCTTGGTATGTGAAAAAATGAACTTAAAAACTGTTTTCTCTCCACCTTCAATAAATTTGGAACTGGAATCAGCTATAACACAATTATCTGACTTACAGGCTGGAATAACTGATGTCTTAACTGGTATTATTATACTATCAGCAGCTGCTGTTAATCCAACATATGATGCAACAGTTACCTATACGTATGGATATGTTAAGATGATTGTTCCTTGTCCAAAACGCATTCCTGGAATGGAGAAGATAATGACAACTTTCTCTTTATCTGTCTGGTTGATGATGGTTCTCGTGCTCCTACTGACTGCGGCTCTCTTCTGGTGGGCAGGGAATGGCCCTTACCACTCTGTGCTTAAGGAGTCACATTCTTACAAGTCAGTATCCCACTGTTTCTACAGTGTATGGGCTGTTCTCATGGGAGTGTCTGTTCCAAAGCAGCCCACTACTTCTAACCTCAGGGTTCTCTTTCTTCTGTATGTATGTTACTGTTTTGCTATGAGTACTGTATTCCAAGCTTTATTTGTGTCTTATCTTGTGGAACCAGCACATGAAAAGAAGATCAAAACCTTTGACGAACTGCAAGATTCAGACGTCATTTATGGATACCATCCCATTGTTGACCTCTTTCTGTTCACAGCAGAATTTCCTGCACTTCAGAAATTCTCTGAAAACAAGAAACTCAAGGAAGAATGCACTGAAGTACGTAAATGTGTCCAACGAACAATAACCAAGAATGATATGGCTTCATTTACTTATCCAGAGTTCTCTACTTATGTTGCCAGCGAATTGGGGATTGCAGATGAAAGCACAGTGATCTGTTACTTGGAAGAAAATTTAATTTCTGCAGGTTTAACAATGCTTCTTAAAAAAGGAAACTTCTTTCTTGATAGGATTAATGTGCTCATAAGACGATGCCTTGAAGCTGGATTTCTGGAAAAGTACTGGTCTGAACTGCAGCACGGGGCTCATGTAAGAAGCATGGACAAATTGACCGATGTAAGTTCCATCTCCTTTGTCATCTTTTCTGTTTCTCACTTGAGCCCAGCATTCGTGGTGCTCATCTTCGGATATATATTGAGTTCAGTGGTTTTCATTACCGAATTAATTCACAAGCAGATTAACACATGAATAAAATCAAAGAACAAACACATTTGGAAAGTGAGATGGACAAGGAACATGTGGCATTAGTGCCACCACACTAAGCCCTGAAGATTACACTATAAGTTTAATTGCAATGTGAACAGAAAGTACATTGCATAAAACTTCATGTACACTTTAGAACTTGGTTCGTGATGTAGAACCTGAGGAAGTAAATGGGAGAATTTGGGGAGAAAAAGAGATGTCATACCACAGTGAAAAGGATGAATATGATAACATGTGATATAATTTTTGTTATTTGCTGCATGAGGCAATGTGAGAACACTGTTAATATCTTCATACAGTGTACAATATTTAGATTAGCTAACTATATGGTTCTGACCCCTTCTGGAGAAGTCACCAGTTGTGCACCTATTCGGGAACTTCCAGGAATTTTATGTACACCAAAGGTTCATTTCCGTGTTCACTGATCCTTGTTCTAAGCCAGAGAAATTCAGTCCGTACCACCCCATCGTATATCTCTAACATCTATTTTAATATTATCTGCCCACCTATGGTCTCCTTAGTGTCTCTTTCCTTGTGGGTTTCCCACCAATATCCTATTCACATTCCTCTTCTCCCCCATGTGTTTGACATGCCCTGCCCACCTCATCCTCCTTGACTTTATCATTCTAATAATATGTGGCGAAGAGTGCAAGTCAAGAAGCTCCTCATTTTGCAGTTTTCTCCAACCTCCGGTCACCTCATCTCTCTTCAATCCAAATATTCTCCTCAGCACCCTGTTCTCAAACACCCTCAGTCTATGTTCAATCCTTGATGTCAGAGACCATGTTTCACATGCCTTCAGAACCACAGGAAAAGTCAGAGATATGTGTATTCTAAGCTCTACATTTGTAGACTGCAGAAAAGAAGAAAAAAGTTATGGACTGTAAGATAGCAAGCATTACAGGAATTGAATATCCTTTAATTTGTTCCTGAATCAAATTTTGATTTGTTACTGTTATTCCTAAGTATATGAACTGTGCCACATTTTTCAAAATATCTGTTAGTTATCTATAAGTCATGATTTTGCCCTGTATTCTTGTGATGACACAGCAACTTATATTTACACTGATATACTGGGTTTCTGGACTTTATCCACCGTCCTGGTTTTTAAGATAACTAATAAAAACACGACGTTTTGGAAACTGGATCTGTTTCCATCTTCAGGTGAAGGAAAAACCTATTCTGTTGGGTCCGTTAGAAAGAGCTAGCCTCAATCACTGGACGACTTTATCCATCGTCCTGGTTTTTAAGATAACTAATAAAAAAATAATAATCCAGTGACTGAGGCTAGCTCTTTCTAACGGACCCAACAGAATAGGTTTTTCCTTCACCTGAGGACGGAAACAGATCCAGTTTCCGAAACGTCGTGTTTTTATTAGTTATCTTAAAAACCAGGACGATGGATGAAGTCCAAATACCCAATATATCAGTGTGTTATACACCATCGACAGAATCCTATAGTAACTACTTATATTTAGTTTTCCCGGTGTTACTTCTAGACCAACCTCCTTGTTAGTGTCTGATGAGTTTCTGATGAATACCGACACTGTCTTTAAATAGTAACATTAAAAATAAAGCGTTAAGCATTCCCTCATTTCTTCTATCCCACCAAATTTCAATTAGATTGTTGTCTAGACCGAACTGCTAGAACATAGCAACATCAACACAGGGAGCAGCCCTACACATATCATCATAAGAAAATCTAATATACGTCACTCCAAAAAACAACGTGTTGGGTGACACACAGAATAACGAGCATAAGCTCCACAAGATGATACTAAGGTCAAGACCACACGATCTGACATGTGAGAAGATCCCGATATGCAGGCGCCCCACACTACAGTCGCCTCTACCACCAGAAAATCACGTCAACAGGTAGCGGTCACAAAGTTTTAAAGAAATTTATCGCAAAACACTTAATTTCCATTTTAGTACAATTTTAATTCTTATATTTTAAATTTTGTATATAACTTTAAATTTTACTATCTGAGTGTATTTAAAAATTTTAACTGAAAGACTCAATTTATGCAGTTTAAAAACACTCAAGTGCAAAATAGGATCCTTACTGAAGAATTAGATGCAATTTGTGAACCGCTCCCCCCTTCTCTCTCTTCTTTTTTTCTCGCGGTACACGTACTGCTAGTCGTACTTTACTAGCACACCAGAAGACAGAATTCGTGAGGAGCAGCCCTCGTCTCTGGCTCTGTTGTCGCGTTCACAAGCTCCCCACGGTGTTCATGGGGTATCTAAGTATTTACGGAGGAGATAATATATATGCAGGCTTTCAAAACACCCAATAACAATATTTAATAGCCAACATAACAAGGAAACTCACACACAATATACAGACATAAATAAAGTAAGGCATAAAACGCAAAAGGGCGAGGCACCACAACCAAAAGTAGCGATTGCCCAAGTAATCACATATTATGGACAGTAGTAACAAGCAGAAACCCAAAACTGCCCCACTTGCACCAGCCTCCACAGGCCATCGAACAGGTTACACCAAAATTCAGCAAAGAAAATAATAATAATAATAATACAAAAGAACACGCTTATCAGCCAGACAGAAGACTCTCGAAACATTATTTAGAAATACAAAGTTCTCCGGCTGCGGGTAAGCAACTACTCGCGAGTACGTCTACCTTCAGACCGCTTCAGACCGCCCACGCACCTACTTCCTTCCGAGACAATCCTGGGGAGGGAAGGAAGGTCACGTGGTCAAGATAGGCAGAAATAACGGTAAAGACGTCGGCATAATGCCGGTAAAGGCAGGATGCCAGGATGCAACACGCATGAACAACTGAGTACGCCTGATGAAGACTCAGTATAATAATTGAATGTTGCGTCAGTAAAAATCTGTGTTGATATGACAATGTCTACTTTGCTTTAAATACAGAATATTGTTGTGTAGACTGCATAATTTTTGTTTACCTTGTTTATGACACACAACAGGATGCATACTATTAAGATTAGTCGCTGTTGGCTCACGCGAGCCAATAACCAGTAACCCACTGACTCTTCCACACAAACGAGTGAGACTATAGAAGACAAGAGCAGGTTAATCAGCGTGGCCTTGAAAAGGCATGTAGTATTTGAGCTGGTCTAGGTAAAACCTGGGGAGAAGCCGCAAGACATTTGATTTAGAGCCTTTTGCAGCAGACGGCTTATGGTGGTGGTGGTGAGGGGGGGGGTATGTATAATTGCACAATTCTCATTTCAATATTTTAATTTCTTGAAAATGATGTGCCGGTCACGGTAGCCGAGCGGTGTAAGGCATGTACTGTCTTCGCTCGCTTGGAAACCGGGATCGTGGGTTCGAATCCCACTCAGGGCATGGATGTTTAGTTTGTGTGTGTGTGCGTTTTTCTATGTTTTGGTACTGTAGACTGCAGTCTTTGCAATCACAGCTATGAGATCCTCAAATCCAAAATTTTAAGTTTTCAAAATGGTTATTTGAATAATGACACTAATGTAATTACTGAAGTCTAACAGAGGATAATATCTGAAATGTATATGTTCCAAGTTGGCACTAATACTGGTCCATCATCATCATGGGGTTTACTGTCCAGGTGACAGAGTTACATGAACTGCCTTCTGACAGTTAGTACTTTTAATGTCTTCACAGAAAAACCTCTAAGACCAACAGCAGAAGTGAATCAAATATATTGCGGAAGCCTTGTCAGGCAATGGATTATAAATTTTAGGGTTTAAAAACTGTAAATATTGGTAGCATTGTATTCAAATATAAGAGTTCATTCTTCTGGGATACAATGCAGTATTCCGGTGTAAGAAACTGAGCTTGCCACCGGTTTCTTACTGACTCTTGCTTGACTTCTACTTTGACACCGAAGATGGAGGCAGTATATTCCTAACATGCTGGCTGACTTTCACTGGACTATACAGCATTACATCCTAGAACACAGTCCTCTTCGCAGTAAATGCCGTGAGAACCTCTAACTCAGCATCGTCAAATACTCGTATATGCCTTCTAATAAGTTCATTGAATAACTGCTATAGAGAGACTACTACAAAGTAACTGCCATTACAAAAATGTTACCACAAACTGAAAGTAATCTTTAGAAGTATTGATTCAAGTTACAGGAAACACAAACAGCACACCTCAGTGTTACAGATGAGACATGCTCTTGAAAATGTCTCCACAGCATGAAATTACTAAACGTATGCTGTGTTCTTTGTTTGTATATGGTAGCGTAATTGGTTGAGGCACTGTGCTACAAGCCGCAAGGTAGTGGGTTCGATTCCCGATGAGTTCATCCGATTTTTCAACTAATCTACTCCTTCCAGACGCACTATGGCCCTGGGATTGACTCAGCCTCTAACAGAAATGAGTACCAGGAATCTTCCTGGGGATAAAGGGTGGCCGGCAAATAAGGCTGACAACTTCACCGCCATCTGTGAGTCGACTGTCTAGAAAATGTGGGAGCCTCGGTGTTTCACAACCATATGGGCCTCCACAGCCTGTTGCAAGAACAGATTTTACCCTTTTGACACTGTACTCTTTTATTGCTGCCCACATTATGGCCTGTGTAGGGATACATTCCTATGCAAGTTTGTCTGGTTCACAAATATAACAGAAAAACACTTTCTGTGCTCCTTCAGGCGTGCTATTTACACTTCTATTTCACTTCTTTCCATGGCAATACAATGCACAGTGCAAAACTGGATGGGAACCGGAACCTTAATACAAGACTTCCCACATCTTTGACACATGTGAATATGCAAAATCAATTCCTTAAAAACAATCATTACAAAGAAATTAGTTCTGCTTGAAGTTTTAATAATCTGTGTAACATACGATGTGGTACCCAAAAGAAACCGAACTAATTTTTTTGTGGGCAGAGCTTTTGTAGTACCGCGTTTTGCCACTATGAGCGCATAGAGCTAACATTCCTGAGTCGATAAGCCGACTACCGTTGCTTCAGAAGGTAAGGACTAGTTTCGGCAGAGTTTATAGTGACAACTGTTTTGTGTGATCGTCGTTTTTGCAATGGCTGATTTTCGTGAACAGCGTGCGGCGGTGAAATTCTGCTTTTTGCTCGGGAAAAGTGGAACAGAAACTCTTGAAATGTTAGAAACGGCGTACAAGGACGATGCTATGGGGAAAACTCAAGTGTTTG
>NW_019743656.1:2762488-2805520 GCF_002891405.2 Cryptotermes secundus | reverse complement strand
TTGGCACTACAGCCCCAGTGGGCCTACGCCTACCTCCATTAACTTCTCCGTTCACTACGGTTTTTCTAGATCTTACGCATTCGGTAGGACTCCTTGGGCGGGTGATCAGCTCGTCGCAAGGCTTCTACATGTACACAAACACAGAAAAACGCACACATGCAAACTAAACATCCAGGTCCTGAGTTGGATTCGAACCCACGATCCCGGTTTCCAAGCGAGCGAAGACAGTACATGCCTTTCATTAGCATGACGAAATCCCTCGCCTCCTAACCGTGGATAACTGAATTTAAAAGCCGAACTCTTTACTGGAATCCTTTTGGCAATATTCGTTGATTGTATTACTTAAGTTTATTTTACAAGATTTTGCAATATATTCCGTTAAACATTAAGTATGTTTAGAAATGTTTATAATACGAACTGCCAATTAAAGACCAATAAAACATTTTGAAATTATGATTTTCGATTTCACCCTTGTTCATATTAGGCGCCCTATAGAATGAGCCAACAGACATATGGATCAAAATGAAATTCACCCGACTGCTTTAAATGCTCCATTAATTAAGAACCACGCCACTATGCGTATGGGGAGTGGAGATATGGCTCCACGCATTAACCTCAGCACTATGTGGAGGTCAGTGGGGAAACAGCTTCTGGTGCGCACCGGAAATGAGAAGGGGGGGATCTCAGAACCGGTATGGAAGATAAAGAGAAGATAAACATATTTTTCCCTTGCTGTGGATCGAACCCCCGTTCCTCGGCTGTCAAGCTCGTTACAAAGTCACAATACGAACTGAATTATCCCGGCTCACCAACGTTACGCAGAGACCAAAGGAACCAAATTTAATAAAAAACAGTCTCTGGGTTACGGAGGAATTTCTGAGCAGACGAACAGACTTTTTATTTACTTCATGCAAATAATGCACGTAAAAGTAAAGATACCCTTTAACAGGCCATGGAGGACCATAGGGTTGTGAGGGGTCGAGGCTCCAACATTTTTTTAGAATCGGCTCACAGATGGTGGTGAGGTTGCCAGCGTTGTCGTCCGCCCTTTACTTCCCCCAGGAAGACAACTGTTACAAAGAAAAGTGGTGCTGTACATTTGACATGTTTTTTGAAGGTTTTGCGAGTCATGAGCAGAACATGTGAGCCACGTGACTCGCGGCCGATGTAGTATAATTACATTGAGTCTAGAACACATCTGAGTGTGCGTGACCAGATAGTTACGTAGAAATTTACTAGATTCTGAAGAGTACAGTTCCCGCTTTTCCTTGTTTCTTGTTTGTCCTTCTCTTGGAACATGATGATAGAAACGAAATGTTTCTCCGAATAACTCAGAACACCGTAGAATTCATAGTCTATCCTACATAAAATAAAGTTGTTCCTGTGCTTAATTAATTAATGCACATCGCCATGAAGATGTGTGAGGAGTGGAGGTATAGTTCCACCCTTCTTGTCCTCGGCACTAGATGTGAGGTGACTGGTCAACGTCACGCCTCAGCAGCTTTACACCCGGGGATAGAGCCCTTGGTACCCACTGGATGGGAGGCTGGGTGGGCCCAATAGCCGCTATGGATACTGTAGAAAGAGAAGATCTCTTGTCCCTGCTGGGAATCGAACCCCGTCCGTCCAACCAGTCGCAATACCGACTGAACTATCCCGGCTCCTATTTTCAACATACGACGTGAATAAAAATTATTGTATTGTTGATCTTTCTGAACAGGAAGGAATCTTCTCTTTTCTAACGTTGCCTACCGAAGGAATGGCGTGCACTCAGAAATTTCAGACAAAACAAATTTGTCAGAAGGCCTGCAGGTCCATGCACCCCTACAGGCATATTCGTTTATCATCAGGTGATACGTGAAAGTGAGTATCAGGCCATCGGTCCGTTATGACTCCAGCCGCCCAAATTACTGCCAGGGCGCAACATACATCAGAGCCACTCATCAACCCTTTAACGATCGAATGCATTCTAATTAATATATACAAATTCAGTCCGTACCTCACAGGAAACACATTACGTCTCCGCTACGGAGCCCAACAGGTTAATGCTGTTTAGGGAAACAGTTGCTGTTTACTGTGAGAACCATATGGAACACACAAATACACTGTGTGGGCAGAACGCAGAGTTTTAGTACTGTCACGATTTAGTAACTATAGACGGGTTTTAGATTGATGACCGTATTTACTGGACTCTTTGATACGGGGCGTGGTCGCACTTTACAGTATACTGTTATACACATACACACATACACACTGGTGTCCACGGTAATGTCTTCACTGCCGTTTCCTTGTAGCGGCTTCAACGGCGGACGTTCTCCTTACTGAGTTCCCGAACTGTCCCCGACCTCAGCTACCGGCTTCTAACAGTAACAGCTAACAACGACTGAACCGCAGCCGCCCTCTAACTCACACTAAATGACTAACTGCAACAGAGCCAGAGTCAGAATAACTTTAAGACTGGCGGTTTACCGCCAATCAGAGGCTCACGACCAGAGTTATTTTGCGACTGAACACTTGAGGTCATAGTACCAAGTGGGATTTGTGGTGGACAAAGTGGCGCTGGGGCAGGTTTTCTCCGAGTACTTCGGTTTCCCTTGCCAATCTTCATTCCACCAATTACTCCACAATCACCCTCACCTATCATCTGGGGCTGGTACAATAGGCCAGAAGTGGCCGCAGTACAAGGGACTTAGTCCCACCCCAGTAGCGATAATAAAAAAAAATGTATGAGGGGTAGGCCTCCTCGGCCCTTGCACCGCGACCTACAGTGGACTATTGTGCTACAGTATTTATGTAACATCTTCTCTGACGATAGGATGGGGTTTTCAGCTAACTGATACTGCTTATAACATCTCGATGCCGCGTAGAAAACACCGCTGTTCTGTCGCAGTACAACTGTCGCCGTAGAAACACGCTTGTTTATGCGGAGTCCTTACTTAGCAACGGCTCTTGTATAGTTGTTGTTTTTTATTTCGCTGCTGTTATCTAGCAACGGGTCTACATGCCACATTATGTTCCTTGGTGAACGCGGAGTGGTGATTGTGATCCGTGCTAGGTACGTCATGCGGTTGTGATACGTGACGCATTCATACGCCACAATGGCATTGGAGTTAACACATGCAGATAACCGGAGTTGTTCGTTGTTACGAATGACTACAGAGCAGAGTCAATGAACCGGAAAGGCGTTCTTTCACTCGACCCACAAACATTATATTAATGATTCATATACTTATTACGCAACAATATATATCCTTCAATTTACAGTGTATTGCTCTGAAACGTATTATTCGTGATTTCTAAACTTTACCGTCAGGTGTCTCTGCAGCAACTTCACAGATGTACCTTGTCCATAAAATGGAAGTCATGGTATCAATCTGTTAAAATGGCAGCTATAAGCTGGATCAGCTTTCACCCAACCGACGTTCTCCCGCTGTGTACTGAACAAGTTAACTATCTGAAGCATGAAATATTACGTAACAATTGCTGAGGACATGTAAAGTAAAGTACACTTCTCCCTGTATTTAATTAAGCACCACACCATAAAGAACTATGCGGGAGTGGAGGTGTAGCTCCATCAATATTGACGCGGCACTAGATGGAGATGACTCGTCAGCTTTATCTCCCAAGAAAGAGTCGCAGGTAACTATTGGATAGGGCCTTTTTTTAATTTTGAATTGTCTCATTCTGGTCCGCTGCACTACTGTTAGAAGGTTAATAGAATTTTCCGTCCAGTGCGGCAATAGAGGTCACATCACTTTTATTATTCTTGCCTTACATGTTTCGGTTTAATTAAAACCATCATCAGAGGCACTTTTCATACGGCAGGAGACACTGTTAATTAAGCTGGTTTGATGTTCACTTTCAATTGTGTTATTCACAGATGTATGTTTCGTATTATTGTCATAGGCTTTAGTTACGACGGCACTCGTCGTATAAAAACATAAACACGCAAAATAATTGAGTATGCCAATAGGCTATACGCAGCACAGGAATTATCATTTTTCCCGCAGTAGATTTCTTATGTTTGGATTAATCACTATTAAACTATTTAAAATTTAATACAAATTGTCGTAAGTCGTTGTTGGTTGTCAATTCTTCCAGTGGAAGGGAGTCGTCATTCTTGGTGGTGTGTGGGCTTATATGCGTTGTGATGTTACGTGTGTGCCGTGTCCTTCGTACTACTACTGTGGGAAAAGTGATAATTCCTGTGCTGCGTATAGCCTATTGGCATACCAAATTATTTTGCATGTTTGTGTTTTTATACGACAACGAGTGCCGTCGTAACTAAAACCTACGACAATAAAACGAAACATACATCTGTGAATAACACAATTGAAAGTGAACATCAAACCAGCTTAATTAACAGTATGAAACAGTATGCCGTATGAAAAGTGCCTCTGATGATGGTTTTAATTAAACCAAACATGTAAGGCAAGAATAATAAAAGTGATGTGACCTCTATTGCCGCACTGGACGGAATATGCTATTATTTTCTAACTTTCTTTAATGCTAGTGGGGTGGGACTAATCCCTTGTACTGCGGCCACTTCTGGCCTATTGTACCAGCCCCAGATGATAGGTGAGGGTGACTGTGGAGCAATTGGTGGAATGAAGATTGGCAGGGGAAACCGAAGTACTCGGAGAATACCTGCCCCAGCGCCACTTTGTCCACCACAAATCCCACTTGACCAGACCCGGGATCGAACCCGGGCCGCCGCGGTGGGAAGCCAGCGACTAACCGCTTGAGCTATGGCGCTGCCCTTGGATAGGGACTTAGTAAGACCTAGAACCTGTGAAAAAGTGAAAATTCAATTGCCACTGTCGCAAATCTATCTTCGGTTGTCCGGCCTGTAACGCGTCGCTATATCGACTGAGCTACCCCGTTGCTGGAAAATCCATTAAGCCATTCTTCAACATATTAAATTTTAATAATATCCAATACATAAAAATTTGAAGTATGAACATTTCAGATTACGGTTCCTGCCTCAAAGAACATGTTTCAAATCTCAGTTGCAAGATCAGCCAATGATATTCAGAGAAACCATCGCTATTTACTCCGTACACAAGGTTTCTGAGAAAAGCGTCAAATTACTGAACTTCAGAACTGGTAAGTATATAAGAACGTCACTAATTTTCTGGGATGTAAAGCCATATAGTCTGGTAGTAGTTTGACGACGTTTCGGAATGAATGCAATGAAATTCAGTAATATTTCCTTTGACTGAAATCTCGATGCCGGATATATTGAAGATACTGCAGGTCATTTTACCAATCTATCCAAATTTCCCTTCCCCCTGGCGTTCTGTTCTGTCAGAGACTGGACTGCATATTAATTAGGCTGACACTACTCAGCCCCTACACCGCGGCAGTTCCACATTATTTGCTCTGTGGAGGCGGTGAGTGGGGCACATGGCTCTATTTCAAAATGGCAGAAGCACACGGGACCTCCAATTAAAAATTCTGTACTTAAAAATGGCTAAGTATCTCGAAATTATTTCAGATATTCCGCAGACTTAGTCATGATATTAAAAATTAAACCTCTGTTCTTAAATAAGCGTGGCATGCGGTAGTGTAGTTAGTTGAGACACTATGCTACAATCAGGAAGGTCGAGGGTTCGATTCCCGATGTCACTGACTTTTTTAATTGACCTAATCCTTCCAGCCGCACTGTGGTCCTGGGGTCGACTTAGCCTCTAGCAGAAATGAATACCTGAATCTTCCTGGGGGGTAAAGGGTGACCGGCGCCTACTGCTGATAACCTCACCGCAATCTGTGAGCCGATTGTCTAGAAACGTCTCACAAGCCTATGGGCCTCCACGGCCTGCTACAGGAAAAGCTTTACTTTGCATTAATTAAGCATCACTCAATGAAGCCGGAGCTGTGGTATAGCTTCACACATTCCAGCAAGAGTTGGAGGTAAACTGTCAACTTCACGGCCCGGCCACGTTACGATAACAGAAAGAGGCCCCCTACGCCTATTGCATAAAAAGATGGGTGGGCCCCAGCGTAGGTCTTGTGATGGTCTCTGGACCCGACGTAAAGCGAACCCGTTGCTATGGGAAAAGCAGCCACTGCGAATTAAAACCTATTGTTATTATAATTAGAAGGGGTGGGTTTCCCCATGCACTTAGACCAGTTATTGGTCCATTGTGCGTCCCCCTTTAATTTCTACTGCCCCCATACCCTACCGGTACTGCTGCGTGCTATCAGCCCCGTTCAGCCAACGAGGTCGGCCGTCGGTACCTGTTATTTCCCCCATCTACCAGAGGCATTGGAAACTACTTGGGCGGGAAATTGTAGCGTAATTTACCTCAGAGGTCTCCTAGAGACATGAGGATCTTTTACGTGCCGTAAATCTACGACACGGGACCCACGGCTTAAAGCCCCTCACGGAGGGCTTGTTCCCTGAATTCTTCCGCCCTTAAAAATTCCACGACCTCCGCCGGGTTTGAACCCGCGTACCTTGAGTTATGAGGTGGGAACGTTACCCCTAGACTACGGAGGCCGCTAATTAAAACCTAAAAATACTATTCTCGCGAGAGGTCTTAAACACACTCGCCAGTCACAATATTTGCCACGAGGGCGAACTAAATTTATTTTCATACAGTAGTATCGAGACAGAACGTAGTGCGCATGCTCAGTCCTATTCCAGCCTCAATCTAGCGAGGATTTGTTAACAGTTCTCATACTTCCAATAACAGTGCGGTAACTGCTTGTATGTGGAACGCACCAAATATCGAGCATGGGACCATCTGAGACAGCAGACACGCACGCAACAATATAAGAGCTGTTGGAAGAGATGTTCTTTGTGCGGTCCGTGTTGAGGCTATAACAAGAGTCTTGGGACGGTAGTGAGGAGAGTAGGAGGTTGGTGTGAGAGGGCCGCCAGCCTGGGAGTTAGTCGAGAGTCGACAGTTGGAGCAATGTTGAAGCAATGAGGCAGTTGTGGGACAGTCGCCACCGGCAAGAACGTCATCACGGAAGCAGAGGATATTGTTGGGATCCGTCACCAAGCAACGACTGGTAAAGACGTAGCAGCCTGAGAAGAATTATACGTGCTGTAGTGAACTGCAAGTGTGTGTGAATTAGCGATAGCGCTATAGTTACTTGTGGTTACGATCTGTCAGTTTTCAACAAATAAAATTACCAATCCAAACCCCGTCTATACTCACTCACGTGTGACAACAGATTTCTTTTTTAACGTTTTGAGAATTATGATCAAATTAAAGTTACTATATATACAATGGCCGCGCCATAGCTCAAGCGGTTAGTCGCTGGCTTCCCACCGCGGCGGCCCGGGTTCGATCCCGGGTCTGGTCAAGTGAGATTTGTGGAGGATAAATTGGCAGGTTTTCTCCGAGTATTTCGGTTTCCCCTGCCAATCTTCATTCCACCAATTGCTCCACAATCACCCTCACCTATCATCTGGGGCTGGTACAATAGGCCAGAAGTGACCCACCCCACTAGCAATAAAAAAAATACTATATATGCAAGTATTTCCCAGAATATCCTTCGCTTCCTTAACCAACTAGCCGGTCCCTTCGAACACCCATGAGGCGGCACCCTCGCTTTAGAAAAACCACTGCTTAATAGAATCACTTCACGACTTTTGTTGAGGGCTATATGAGAAATGCAAGACTGCATCTCACAGGTCGGGGGTGCTATGGTGACAGCCAGTGGATTATCCAGCTGTGTGGCGTCAAATGAACCCCACCTATCGGCAAATTACTGTCCGTGGCTGTCTGTAAATCAATCCAGTTACCAACTTCCTGGAACAATTGATTAATGATTCCCATGGGGTTATTCTTCTGTGGGCTAGCACAGCGGTTCTCACGGACCGGTAAAGCAGCAACTGGTTTTGCGAAGACCAATATACTATCCTAGCGTAACATAATGTTGTAATCTAAACATTTAATTAGTAAAAGACGGTACAGCGACGGGTTCGATTCCTGGCAAGGCTAAAAGATGTTTCTCTTGCCCACAGCGTCCAGATCGGCGTTGGACCCACCAAGCTTCTTGTCCAAAAGGTACGAGGGGCTCTTTCCCCGGTGTAAAACTGTCTCACCTCTGTCCAGTGCCGAGGTTTAAGAATATGTGGAGCTATATCTCCACTCCTCCATAGGCCTCCATGGCGTGGTGCTTGACCAATTGAGCAGAGAAGGAACTTTATCTTTTTATGAAGAAAGTCGTNAGAATACACGGCGCCAGATCCCAGAAGACGACTTTCTTCATAGTCATCGCCGTGAAAACCTCAAAACTTTTAAATTTATCTCTTTACTTTGCGGTTTGTTAGTAAAGACGCTATAAGCTGGCGACAGAAGTTTGCAGAGTTGATAGTAGTAACGAAAAGGAACAGAACATGGCAACGGACGCTTGCTGTACTGTAGTCATGTAAGTTAGCTGTGAGCTCGTAGCAAGGGAAACCAGGGTTGGTACTAGCTGTGAACAGCAGAACATGGCAGTAACATACAGCAGCGGGAATTCTGCTTCAGTTGTACCAACAGCAATCAGTTTTGTGTCTCGGTATATACGTATCACGATGTTTGTATATTTGGTATTAAAACTGATAACAAACTGCTTTATTGAAGTTAGATATTTTGATGAAATTTATTATCATATGCAAAAATACTATTGCACGTAAATTTCTTCCAATACATTTTTATGCACAATAATTTACCACTGAAATTTCAACGATTTTCACGTTAGTATACAAGAAGTTGTGGCAAGAACTAATCGCCCACTTCCTTTTGATGCGACACGGACCGCACAGTAAACTACGCGTCCATCATTACAGTTGTTTTGTGTATTTGTTGCCGCGGGAAAATATTTACTGAGCCGTTGCCTACAACGATATGGAGGTTACACATACACACCGACTGAAACAAGGAAAGCGCACTTCATTGCAGCCTGTGGAACCAGTTTCTAGACATAAAGTCGTCTGTTGGTGTCCCGTTTGCTGAACACACTCTGTAACGCTAGGGTACCGAACCACTAGTACTCCCTAATTGACTGGCTTCCCTTGGTTACAATACCGTCTGGTTTTAATACCTTATTACATGATAAATTGGTAGAGCGGTGGCGCTGCATATACCTCGACTCTTTGAAACAAAAGTACACAGCACTTGAAAGTCTCGCAGTACATACTCCGTGGGTGTGTCTGTATATATATTCTACCAATTAATACGGAATAAAACTTGTACCTGTACGTATGTATAGAATTACACTATAAATGAGAAATAGTGACTTGTGTTTATTTTGTTAGTGTATTTTCAAAGCACATTCATGCAGAAATTTAGAGCAGATTAAATTGCGGGATTGCTTTCTGCTATTCAGTATGAAACCGTCTTCCAGTCTGCTGAAAACATAGAGATTAAAATATACAAAGCCATAATTTTCTTGTAGTTTTGTATGGGTGTATACTTGGTCTCTCGCATTAAGAAATGAACACAGATGTACAGTTTGTTTCAGAACAGGGTACTGAGGAGAAATCTGGCCCTAAAAGAGGTCAAGTAACAGACTGGGAGAGAACTATATAATAACAAGTGCTCCTCGTCAAATGTTATTAGAATTACTAAATCAAGGATGACGAGATGGGAAGGGCATGTAACACGCATGACAGCGGTGAAGGAATTTAAAGTTTTGGAATGAAAACATGGATAAATGATACCACTAAGAAGACATTGGCGTGGATGGGAGAGGTAAGAAAAGAAGGTAGAGCTATCCCTGTACCAGGCCGTGGAGGCCAGTAGGGTTCTGACAGGTTGAGGCTCCCACAGCTTCTAGACAGTCGGCTCACAGATGGCGGTGAGGTTGTCAGCCTTACGCGCCGGCCGCCCTTTAACCCCCAGGAAGATTCCTGGTACTCATTTCTGTTAGAGGCTTTGTCGACCCCAGGGCAGTGGTGCGGCTGGAAGGATTAGGTAAACTGAAAAAGTCCACCTCATCGGGACTCGAACCCCTGATATTCGGGCTTGTAGCATAGTGCCTCAACCAACTACGCTACCGTGGATAATATTAAAATAGATCTTAAAGAAATGGGACGGGAGGTTTTGGACTGGATAGCAACCAGTGGCGGGCGTTTGCGAAGATAGTAATGAAGACCAGGACATTACAAAATGCAGGAAATATCTGCAGTGGTTGAGGAACTGTCGGCTTCTCCGTGGCCGTGAGGCAGGCCGTGTTGCAGTAGTGTTGGCATCACCGGCTGTCGCTGTATTGATCATGGGAAGTGATGTCGTGTAGTCTGGTAATGTTTACAAACGTTCTGGAGTAATGTGATGCCTCCATCTTCAGGAAGAAGCGTATGTCGCGGGGGGAAAACGGTCAGTGATGCAGAGGAGGGAGAACAAATCTGTGGGTAGGGGCCACTCAACTTACGTCCCTCCCACTGAATGCCTCTTGGCCTCCGACCTTGTTGTCGTCTCTTCTTTCCACGCGGCTTATTCTTCTGCTCTGAAGATGGAGGCAGCTGATTCCTGATAACAAATTCCGTTGTCTGTAGTCTGCAAGCGAACTATACCGACCGAGCGACCGCCGCTTGTCGGCGAAGTTAGTGCCAACTTTCGTGGATAGAGGGTGTCGCTGGGTTTGTAAACTGTACGAGGACCAACGGGCAACAAGGATGGACATTTTGTCTGAGAACAGCAAAAAAGAGTACCCAAAGTCAGTTATAGAACTCTTAAGGCTAGAAGAAAAAAGATTTCTGCAAGGCGTCTGTTACTTCATAAACAACATTCCTATATTTATATAAAATAAATATGTAAGAAAAGTAAAGGAAGTAATTGTACTGATTAGTAACAGTATGCTCTCAGATTTAAGTTAAGGTCTATATTAAGAATCGCCGGGTTACCGCTATAACAGAACGAGATGTTCATAAGAATGTGCTACAGAAGGCCGGACGGGCATTGCCTAGGCCTTTTTTGTATTTACAATAATTCTTTCTACAATAAAAAATCTTCACGGTCGTTAATCTCGGTTTTCTAGACCGTAGCCTCTATTTCCTTGAAACAGATCCTCACGAGGCTGAGTGGACCCCGTTCCAGACCCACTACTTCTCAGAAAATCTGGCAGCGCCGGGAATCGAACCCGGCACCTCTCGATCTGTAGCCTGGTACTCTGACCATTAGACCACAGAGGCGGTCGATAAACGTTAATAAATACGTGTCAGATTACACAGCGTCACATACCAGAAGTCAGTAACATAAGCAGAAATATATTTCGTGTAAATATGTACTGCGGATTTTACTCCCCTTAATGAATACCAGGGGCCTTTTCCCCGGAAATAAAGCTGCCGGGGGCGTGAAGCTGATCACTCACCTCCAACTAGTGCCGAGGTCTAGAAAACGTTGATCTGTACATCCACTCCCTCATACGTCTTCATGGCGTAGTGCTTAATTAGTTAAGTACAGCGACAACTTTATACAGTACTAGCCGGTCGGCCGTTACCATGGAGACGTAGTATTTTCAATGAGTTAGTTCTATGTTTGTGGGTTCAAAGCATGGTGTTCAGACACAGGGGTACTGCGGTTATACGGAAGTAAGCCAACAGGCACTTGTTACATCATCAGGAGCGAGAAACGCCCCGCGCTTTGTCACACACAACTGGTTCTGTCCACGCAACCATACCGGTCAGCATTGTCGGAATAAATTCCATTAGATGCACTGCACACACTGTCTTCAGAGCAGCCTAGCAGCTTAGTGGTTGGAAGCTGCGTTTAAGGCTGTCTTGTGTGTACATCAAGTGATTAGCTAACACAGCAGGATTCTTAAATACAATATATTCCGTGTGTTGTGTAGCAACCTGAACCAAGGACCCTGTTCCCCGCGCTAAGCTGCAGGTCCCCTCTGCCGGCCGTCAACGTCATTATAACACCGGTCACTGAACTCTATCTGTAGCCAGCTGAATCCACTTACAAACTTATCCTCAGATATTTATTATACATATTATCTATGCCCAGGCCTCCAAATTTAAATTTTCGTTTCAGGTTGTCCTTCCGAAATTTTTATGCCTTTCTCACCTCTCCCATGAGCGTATAACGCTCCCCACCATTTAATCCATCTTGACAGTGCTTTATTCAGGCCACGCTCACTTCCTTCGACGTCCTCTTCAATTCGTTATTCACTACTCATGCTACCGTTCAAAGCTGTATAATTCGAGCTGCTGGTAGTGTCGTTAAATACACCAAAGATAAATACATTTATGAGATTCTCATAATAATATACGAGCCGGGATATAGCGATTGGCTACGGGCTGGACGACCGAGAGGTCGGAGTTCGAGTCCCGGTAGGGTCAAGAATTTTCACTTCTCCGTATCGTCCAGACCAGATCTGGGGTTCACCCAGCCTCCTCTACAATGAGTAAGGGGGCTAAAGCGGCCGGGGCGTGAAGCTGACCACTCACCTCAAATTAGTGCCGAGGTCAAGAAAATGTGGATCTATACTTCAACTCCCTCGTACGCCTTCATGGCGTATTGCTTAATTAGTTAAGTAAAGGGACAACTTTACCTTCATCATAATAATATATGACGAATAGTAACATCACGTAATTATCTCCATTCTGCTGTTGCTTCCCCTGGCTTACGAATATGCAGATAATTTTTTTTTTCATAAAGAGAACTTCTGAATTTGAAGCAGCATCATTAAAAAGATAAAATCTCAACCTTTTATATTACAGTGGCAACTTCATGTAAAAGTAAAAAAAGTAAAGGTATTCCTGTAACAGGCCGTGAAGGCCCATAGGGATATGAGACGTCGAGGTTCCCACATTATCTAGACAGTCGGCTCATAGATGGCGGTAAGGTTGTCAGCCTTACGCGCCGGCCGTCCTTTACCCCCAAGAATATTCCTGGTACTCATTTCTGTTAGACGCTGAGTCGACCCCAGGGTCATAGCGCGGCTGGTAGGATTAGGTCAATTGGAAAAAAATCCAATTACCTCATCGGGATTCGATCCTGCGACCTTCCGGCTTGTAGCATAGTGCCTCAACCAACTACACATGCCATCTCTATAACATTCAAACAATACAGCGATTGTTTCCCTATACAGCACTCACAGATTGGTCATCCTTATGGAGACGCATGAGGTAGGAAGAGTATTACTAAATATTATTAAGATGAACTCTAACTTGATCAAGGTTCTCTATGGTTGTCTCCGTTCTGGAGCAAACGCTGAGTTGGTACTCAAATTCGATATTGCACTCTATGTTGTAACATTTAGCCACCCAGGCGAAAATTCCGCCCTGATGCAACCCTCTCAATATTAATATCAAAGTACCAACCTAACTCAGTAAAAATCTTCATCAACTTCTTTCCTCTACTCATAACATAAAACAGTCCACTTCCCATCGCTCTACCTTATTCAATTCGCAGCCTTTTACCTGCCCTAAGAACTATTTTTACCAGAAGAACCAGCGGGTATGCCTGTGAGCCTTCAAAACAGGTAATTTATCTTCCTTCCCCTTAAAGCTCATTATCTCTTACTGGTTCCATCTTCACTCTTGTCCTTCACTGATGTCTTCAGGCTTTTGAAAGGTCAATAAGACTTTAGAAGGCTCCATAAACACGTGTTGCCGTAGCTAGATCGAACTGAAATGTATTAATCATTTGCTGGCCGTATCTCATCTGTTTCGGTTCTTACCGTCACCAGGAAACTTGTTGACCCACTTAGTGAACACCTTACACTTATCTGTCACGCAGCGAT
Source organism: Cryptotermes secundus (assembly GCF_002891405.2). NCBI lineage: Eukaryota > Metazoa > Arthropoda > Insecta > Blattodea > Kalotermitidae > Cryptotermes > Cryptotermes secundus. The sequence goes on along the minus strand of NW_019743656.1, from coordinate 2,791,825 downwards.
ATGATATAACAGTTCGTCAAACATACTTTAATTCTAAGATGAAATAAAGTAAAACTATTCAGAAGTCAGTAACAGCAGATGGAATGTGACCAGAGTGGCGATAAAGCTATATGTTAGGATGGTTGAATTCCTCGCGTAACCGACACAAATGTGGCACACAATCACATTCACTTGTTCCGCGTAAGAGAGCGAACGGTAACTCAGTGTCTCTAGTGAAATTATGATTTTTTTTTGGTACATCTCTCAAGAAAAGTATGAAGAGTAACCGTAAAGTAAGTAAACATTATATTCTTTTAATATTTGCTGTTTAAAATGTTTATCTTTGTAAATTATTGAAATTATATGATTATGCAATTCTGAAGGCGGGTGGAGTCATTATGCATCTGCTGATATTCACTGAGTTTTTATCTCGACACGTCTGAACAGGCATCATGCCCACCTTCGAAGTATTAACATAATTTATCACTCCTACGTTGTGGTATATCTTTACATATAAACTTCATTGCTTATCTCAGATGTAGTAATATTCAATTTAAATCGAATGTAGCAGCTTTTTTAAAACTGTTTTTATTACTGTCAGAACGTAAACGCTGCAGATTATCATCGAATTTATACATAACCTGTTGTAATTATTTTTTTGTTTTTGTTTTTAAGAGAAGTGAATTATGGTTTGCTTACCAGACACATTTCGTTTCAAACAGCGAACAAAAACTTGTCCTAATTTATAAAAGTCAGTGACGTTATAAAGAAAGATATACAACTTCCGACACATTTACATAACCAAGCAGATCATATTGTTAATTCTTACGTAACGAAAGGGGGACACAGAACCTTTAACGTGAAGAGGAATTTCAACATAATTATTTAATTTGTAAATATGCCCCAAGGGATCGAGCAGTTTAGAGCAGAGATTATATACTAAAGACGTATTATGGAGGTGTTTGGTGTGAACCTCGTCTGGTACACCAGTTATTCTGACATGTGTTTCACGATTTTCACCACTTTTTTCCTTTCCTTTTTAATGACTCTTCCAACCCCCTTTCAGGGCCATAGCCTCTTATTCAGTTCCGTAATAATTTTTCACAGATAGCAAACGCCAACGCGATATTCGAATGCTTCCCACGTAAGCCGCAACTGTGACCCATCGACGTTGGCTACGCCTTGTAAAATCGGCTTTCGAAGAGACTGTGGTATCGGAGGTTGGTATACCTGGTCTTTTACACGTAGAAGTCGCACGGAGTGAGGTCCGGTGATTTAGGGGGCCAAGGAATGGGCCCTGCTAGTTTTATCCAAGCCTTCTGCATTTCAGACGCCATATTACGTTGACAGGGATTGCAGCAACACTCGTGGCTGATATGTTGCCAAAGAAAACTTTTCGTGTAGTTTCATGCTTGTATCTTGAGCCGTTTTCATCCAGATCTTTTATAAAAACTCTGAATTTCTGGTCTCATATGTTTCCGAAAGTGTCTTTAATAATTCCATTTAATTCATTATACACGTATATTTGGATATTCTCCTGCAGGCCAACTTTCAGTTCATGTGTTGATATGCTGCATTCCGGGCAATTGCAGGAATTAATTTATTCCGTACCGTTAGAACAGGCTGCGTATTTAGGCATTAAAGACAGTGTGTTGCAGTAGTTTTGATTAGTGCTGTACTCGCTCCCGCGCAGGTCTGAACCCCAAACACGTCGCATGGTGTAAATAACGTAATCAATATCTCACACTCATTATTAATTAATCGGACCCTTCTAGAGGCCCGTTGACTGAGTCTGATTACGATTAAAACATAAAATTGCGACACACTGCTGCTTGCAAACGGCTTCCCGGTCCCCTCAGACACTAAAGTTCTATGGTATGATAATAATAATAATAATAATAATAATAATAAATAAATAAATCCATGAAAGACAACCCTTCTGGAGAAGAAGCTGAGAGTCGGTATGGTGGTAAAGAAAAGCCCTGAATTTTATAGCACCTGAAAGGTCATTACTGCGATCATGAAAGCGAGCGACTGCCCCTTATCCTGAGCCAGAGCAATCCAGCTCACACAAGTTCATTTTAATATTACCTCTCAATCTGTGGGGAAATCTCATAAACGATCTCTCCGTTTCATGATTAAAGGTATAAAGTTGTCGCGGTGCTTAATTAGTTAAGCACCACGCCATCAAGACGTATGAGGGAGTGGCGGTATAGCTCCACCGTTTTTGACCTAGGTACGAAATGGAGGTGGTCAGCTGCACTTTCTTGCCGCATTACCCCCACCCCCCGTACTCGTTGGATAGGAGTCTGGGTGTGCCCCAGAGTCACTATGAAAGCTGTGATGATAAAAATCGTGACTCTGCCAGGAATCGAAGCGTGGCCATCCATCCCATAGTCTGACATTATAGCGACTGCTCTACTCTTTGTATTCAATTGTTACGTTCTTCACGCGTGTTAATGTCTTATCAAACAAAACTGCTATCGTTACGTCTGTATGGATCGAGGAACATGCTTAAGTGTGTCGGCGAGTTACACCTCGCTCTTTTCCTTCTTCGTTTCCACATCGCCATGCCCTCTTCCTCCTCCTTGTTGTTCTCCTACATCTTCTCTTCCTCCTCCTTGTTCTTCTCTTCCATCTTCTTGTTCTCCTACATCTTTCTTTTCCTCCTCCTCATCCATCTTCCTCTTCCTCCTCCTTTTTGTTCTCCTACATCTTCTCTTCCTCCTCCTTGTTGTTTTCCTTTTCCTTTCTTTTCCTCTTCCTTGTTGATCTCCTACATCGTCTCTTCCTCCTCCTTGTTGTTATCCTACATCTTTCTTCTCCTCCTCATCATCCATCTTCCTCTTCCTCCTCCTTGTTCTTCTCCTCTTCCTCCTCTTTGTTATCATCCTACATCTTCTCTTCTGTCTCCTCGTTCTACTCCTCATTGATCTACCTCTCTTTCTCCTCCTTGTTCTTCTCCTACAGCTTATCTTTTTTCTCCCTGTTCTGATCCTCTCCATCTCCTCATCTTTCCGTATTCCTTCAGACATAACGGATTACGCCCTCTTATTACTATCCTGAATTGTTACGGCACAGCGAATCTTGTAGACATAAGCTCAACATGGTGAGGGCTCGGTCAATCGCAAGGCCTCTACAACACAGAGGAAAGAAAAGGTTAGCCTCCAGCGGGATACGAATACACGATCCCAGTCTCCGATATCATGTTCATTCTAACCGAAGTAAAAGTGTGCCTCTGGTCTTAACAAGCAGTTACGCTAGCCTTCACAATGCAAGACGTCGTGGGTTCATGTCCACGCCTCTGTACCTTTATATCGTGGAGAAACCTGAAATAAATGCAGTGTGAACTGCGACTTTCCATATTCTCTTTAACGACTGCTCCTGATCACGTGGCTAAACTGTGGCTCGAGAACCATATACGACTCTTTTAAAGCCTTTAGGGCGGACTGTGGAAACATTATTAGTGAATATCGCTTTTCTTTACAAATTAAATACAATGTTGTGCCCTTCTTGCGGTAGAGTCCTTTAATTACTGCGCCCTGCATGGAGACAGGCATTTTTCAAAGAGACCTACACCATGACTGAATGAAGCGCCACTGTGAGAATTTAACGTACTGCAATGAGGAGATTAAGAGCAGATTATATACAGGCAATGCTTCCTAGCATAAGCCTCAGATTCTGTCCTCCCATCCACTATCTAGCCCGTTGGTTCGAAACTTGGTCGGGACATCGGCTGTCCTGACTAAGGGATTGAGTGGTTTTCCTTAGTCCCTTAAAATGTTAATTAACCCACGGAAATAAATAAAGAAGTAAAATTAAAATATACTGTCACGTGGTTGAATGTGACTATCGACGGGTTTGGATTGATAACTGGATTTATTTGTCAATTTCGCTGGTAACTGCAAATAACTATGACAGTCTTGAGTTACACACTCAAAAGATAATTTTAACTACATCACACACAAAGTCTTCTCAGTCTTCATTAGTCGTTGCTAGGTAGCGGCTTCTAACGGAAGATGTTGCCCGTCCTCTGGTTCCCGAACTGTCCCCGGAACTCAGAATCTGAGTTACTTTACGACTGACGTCTTACCGCTAATCAATTCGTCTTGGCGACAAGTCTTTTGAGACTCACGACCAGTAATTTTATTTTCTAACTGAACACTTATGCTTATAGTCCTTATGTAACACTCTCTGACGAGAGGATGAGTCTGTCGTTAAAGTTGTTGCTGGTCCTTTCCTGCACTGTCAGTCTCAGGCACGGACCGCACAGAAAATCCCTCTTCCATTGTTCCATGCTCTCTCGTCGCCGGGAAACGTGTCCACACAGCTGTTCGCTAGCAACGGCTGTTGTACTCTCGCTTGTTTACATATAAGTTACTTGGCAATGTGTGTATATGTCACAGAACAGAACTATAAATTATTCTGTTGTTTTTGTGTGGGTACGAAACGTTGTCTCCAACTAATTACGTTAAATACATGCAAGCTGTTCGCACCGTCTCACGAAACACGTTTATCTCTTACAGGAATGTCGGTTCTTCAGCCACTTTGCCCACTACTTATTGTTGGTCACATGCTAACTGATCGCACCGTCTCATGAGACACGTTTGTCTGTTACAGGAATGTCGGTTCTTCAGCCACTTTGCCCACTACTTATGTTGATCACATGCTGGCTGATCGCACCGTCTCAAGAGACACGTTTGTCTGTTACAGGAATGTCGGTTCTTCAGCCACTTTGCCCACTACTTATTGTTGATCACATGCTGGCTGATCGCACCGTCTCAAGAGACACGTTTGTCTGTTACAGGAATGTCGGTCCTTCAGCCACTTTACCCACTACTTATTGTTGATCACATGCTGGCCGATCGCACCGTCTCACGAGACACATTACAACAATCCTACCGACGCCAAATCTCTTCTATCGTCTCTATCAACAATCAACACATCCGGCAGGGAAAGCAAAACGAGCAGAAGGTCGCCACTGAATCTCGGATATGTCGTTGGGGTAGGAGACGTCCATCATCCTCCGAAGCCAATGAACCATGGAGGCAGCGGAGTTCCGCATCTGCTCTCCAACGTCGAGGCACCCAGCATAAGCCCGAGTTTGGCCCACGCGTTGTTGGCCCATGTCACCAAATCGGCTTTGTCTCATCCCTCGAAGTACGTATCTCAGGATCTGACCGTCACACAGCACCCATCCCATCCCAGCATAACTCAAATCATGTCTGTTGGCAAAAGCGACACCCATCTGGACGTGAACCACGACCCTGTAAATGTGCTGGGTCGCGTAACACACGCCCTTGTGCCCACCATCACGCACGTGACCACAACTACGTTATCTGAACATGGAGTCACTAAGTCACCAACGCTAACAGTCCTCGAACATTCTCTCGTCCCAGTTGCGGCATTGACCACTAAAACAAGTCATGGGTTATCAAGGCAGTCAACACTTACTTTGACCCCTGAATGCCTAACCAAAACTACGATCACAGTTAACCACGGTCAAACAGCTCACGACCATACCTTAACGACAGTCACTGAACACGCCAAAGATGATTTGCTTCAGGATTCGCATACGGTGGTTCATAAAGTTTCAACCCTTACTCATGACCCTGACCCGATATTAACTCATGACATCAGTGTGACCCACATCACACAGGGCGCTCTTCACAAGCTGCAGCAGCCCCTTGAACAACAGAATGTGTTCAGAACTCATTACGGAGGCTATGGTGTCGGTATTGATTTTGGAGGGCATGGCAGTGGGCATGGGTTCTATGTGTAAAACACTTCGTTCACTGCCTTCCTCCCTGAAGATGGAGGCAGTAATTTATTTCGAAACGCTGGCATCCACCTACCAGACTATACAATGTCATAAGTCAGAAGAAAACAAGATCCTAAATATCGTATCTTTATTGAAGATCCACTACATTCTGATCATAAAAAAATGATCACTGAATTGCAGAACATCTGGACCATGTACAGAAACTATTACATCACCTTCAGCAACTAGACCTGCAATATTCTAGTAGACTCTAACGAGCGTGCATAACACTTAGAATTACTGGGTTTTCGGACTTTGTCCATAGTCCAGTATTCTAAAAACCAGGCTTTGTCGAAAGGGAGACAAAAGGAAAAAATGCAATAAAACTGCAATAAAGCACGCACGGACCTGAAACTGAGATACTCTTGTGACAGGTATTTATATCTGTAGCTATACTGATATGGATTGTCCAGTGACTGAGGTTATGTCTTTCTAAGGGATCCAACAGAATAGGTGTCTCCACCCTCACCTGAGGAAGGAAACAGATCCAATTTGCGAAACGCTGTCCTCTAGTTTTTAGAATATCGGACGATGGACGATGTCCAAAAACCCGGTAAGTTTGATTGCGTTCAGGTGTCTTCCCTCTCATCTGAGGAAGGAAACAGATCCATTTTCCGAAACGCTATGTCATCTAGTTTTTAGAATACCGGACGATGGACGAAGTCCAAAAACCCAGTAATTCTGACTGCAATATTATTTATTTTTTAACGAAATGTGCTGAAGCCGAGAATACATTGGAACTATTGTTACTTATGAATAACAGACACTGCTGCCATCTGTACGCTTGTATCACAGCTGTGTGAATGGCGGCATTTCATTCATTGTTTCAGGATTGGAGGACGTATTTTATCATTCTGTCACTAGATGGTGATGCATTCTGCTTTCATCTCCTGATGTGTGGATCTTAGCAGGATTGTATTAGTAACAAGAAACAATATTTCACACGTTAAATACGAGTAAATATAATGCAGAAATTAATTATGTTGTGTCATATTCGACTATAAATAAGANGGGGGGGGGTTCGACGTGCAACATGGATTATACGTACGAGTGCAAAAAGGGGGAAAGAGATTACGCGCCTTTCTTCGCCCTTACTTCCGATGTCCCTGAACTTTATTGTGAATCTTTCACCCCCTGCATCAAGTATGAAAGGGGATGAATTTGAGGATCAGCACCCCGTAGCAAGTCGCTTTCCGAAGGTGGATTAACAATTTCTACACGAAATATCGTGGGTGGGTAAGCTGGGGAAATGTGAGTGCAGAGCAGCGACTGTGATGCATTCACCCACCTCGAAAAATGCGGCAGTCGGAATATTGATGGGCTAAGGCTGGGAGGCCTGAGTTCGATTCCCAGCAGAGGCAAGAATCTTTTCCCTTCTCCAGACCGGGTCTAAGATCCCCCACCATCTTCCTATAGAATGGATACTGGGGATGTTTCCTTGGGGGTAAAACGGCCGGGGCGTGAAGCTGAACACTTATCTCCATCATCCATCAAGAATGATGGATCTGTATTTTCACTCTTCCACACGTCTTCACGGCCCGGTGCTTAATTAAGCACAGGGACAACTTTTCCTTTTATCTCGAAAAACACAAAATGTGCGATGAAATTGTATTTGAAATTAATGTGTTTCTGTGTCTCTCTAAGACTTCTGTCTCAAATATTTTTTGTTCTGATGAATATTTAGCGAGTCACATTCGAGATGGATTCAGAAACGCGTGTAGGTGTGCCATTATTGTTGGCCCATTTCAACCAAAACTGTAACATTTCGACACATTTTAGTAAAACTCCCTAACGTCATACTTCATGTAAATCCATTCCGAGGCTATGGATTTCTTGTTACATGAGAACAGACATGACGATGCTAATGGGCGTATTTTTCATCTTATCGTTGCCTTTATTAGTCTTGAGAGTATAAGAGTTTCTTCTGAACTGAAGATGGAGATACAGGGTTCCTCCGAAATGTCGGTATGTTTTTACCAAACTACATGGTGTCACATTTCGGAAAACAATACATTTCTCTATCCTTAAGTTCTAAGCAACAGTTTCTTCCGAAACTTTCCTACCTTTCCAACAAACTACCACGGCGTAACACCTGACAAAACAGTATAATTTTCTTCCCTGAAGACCGATACATAGCACGAATGGGAGAGAAGAATGCATATAGGATATTGGTGGGAAAACCAGAAGGAAAGAGACCACTAGGAAGAACAAGACGTAGGTGTGTGGATAATATTAAAATGGACTTTAGAGAGATGGGATGGTATGGATTGGATGTGGCTCAGGATAGGGACCAATGGAGGGCTCTTGTGAACACGGTAATAAACCTTCAGGTTCCATAAAGTGGTCGGAAGTTCTCGAGTAGCTGCACAATTGACGGTTTAAAAGAAGGGTTCAGCTCAATGAGTGAGTGAGTGAGAGGATAGATACAGCAGGTTCCTCCAAAATTCTGGTATATTTCTACGAAACTACACGGCGTCACATCCCAGGAAACACTACACTACATAGTAAAAGGTAAAGTTGTCCCTGTGCTTAACTAATTAAGTACTACACGACGAAGGCGTGTGGGGGAGTGGACGTATAGATCCACATTTTCCTGACCTCGGCACTAGCTGGAGGTGAGTGGTCAGCTTAACGCCCCGGCCACTTTACCCCCGTTACCCATTGGATAGGAGGTTGGGTGGACCCCAGAGCCAATCTGGACGACACTTCATAGTAAGAACCTTGAATATAACATATTCAATTAATGAACTGTGGCCGAAGGGAGGCGAAGGGTCCACGGAAAACCGCGGAGAAGGGAGAGCTAGTGTAGGGTGACGAGATTTCAGAAGCGGCAGATCGCAGTTCTACATCGTACAGCGACTTCATCTATTAAGATCCTAGTTTAGGCAGAACCTGCCACTTCAATGGCAGAGAGCGTAATCTGCTCCAACCACAGTCCGTCTCGCATTAAGAATTCATTATTACATTTCCTATAGCAATACTGCGAATTGCTTGCAGCCCGTTAAAAGCGCGACAGATACGCTCCAAATTTGTTAAACCGGTCCCTCTAATCTTTTCGCCAGACAGAGGCGTTAGGTTCAGTTTTTTAAATGAAATTCACTGTAACCTGCCTGTACAAGTTAAAAAACACTTTGTAAGATTTGAGGCTTTCACGGCGGTGACTATGAAGAAAGCAGTCTTCTGGGATTTGGCACCGTGTATATGTGGTGTTAACCGACGTTTCGGAGGAAGACTGCTTTCTTCATAAAAAAAAACNCTCGCATTAAGAATTCATTATTACATTTCCTATAGCAATACTGCGAATTGCTTGCAGCCCGTTAAAAGCGCGACAGATACGCTCCAAATTTGTTAAACCGGTCCCTCTAATCTTTTCGCCAGACAGAGGCGTTAGGTTCAGTTTTTTAAATGAAATTCACTGTAACCTGCCTGTACAAGTTAAAAANCTTCTTTTCCTCTATCACAAAAAAGCGATTGGATACCGTGTCACAATACAGGTCTACCTGCTTAACTACTACACGTTTCGACTGATTTTATGGATCATCATCAGGTGGTGTAAACACACTTAGAGCAACAATAAAACAAAAAAAGGAAATACATAAACAAATAATTCTGAGAAGAACTAATGGCCTATTTTCCTTTGGCACGTCACGGACAGAACGGAAAACGCAAAAGTTAGGGTGGGGGAACACACAGACATCAAGGTGATCTTTGAATCCTCATAACAAAAATTAGGAGGGGATGCACAGACAGACAGCAAGGTGATCTCATAAGCGTCCATTTATTTTTTCAAAACAGGGAAACCGTGAAACGAAAGCACTGAAATAACGCAAATTCTGAGTACCATAGAAAAGAAATGTGGTGCGCTAATACGTTGTAGTAGGTCAGGATGGAGACAGCATCTTTTGTTTCAGTGTATCGTGTCTATTCAGTGAGTAATAACACTATACTATACAAAGGAGAAGGTTTACAATTGACTGAGACAGGGCTTTTACGTCGGCTTCGCCGTATCATTCGATAAAATCGGAAAGAGGCATAAGAGAAAGCAGGGGAAGTTAAAAGTTCGAAAGTTTACATAACAAATTATGAAATTTACTGTTGAATTTTCAACAGATGGTAACATTAGTGTACATAAAAAACTAAAATCTCTATATCAGAAGGATCTGTTTCTCTGGTGACAAAACAAACTGTTCCTTCGTTAGAAGCGCAAAATATGTCGAATATTTAATATAACAAAGTTGAGCAGAGTTCTTGAGAAGCAAATAACTTTTTACCCTGTCACCAAGATTTCCAGCATTTTATGGAATCCGAAGGTTTATAACTTTGTCCACAAGAGCTCGCCACTAGTCCCTACCCTGAGCCAGATGAATACACTCGGCAATATCTCATTCTCTTTAATATCCATTATAATAGTATTCTACCATCTACATCGAGGTCTTCCAAATGCATATTTCCTTCAGGTTCTTCTACGAAATTATTAAATATTAGTACTGAAACGATTAAAATATTACTGTTCCACACAGTTTTGTGCTGTCATTTAGGCAGTCATTGTACGTATATAGAGGGTCTGAGGTTCACATACCGGTGGTTATGAAGAATTCTGTCTTCTGGGATATAACGCCTTGTAGTCCGTTGAAAGTTAAAGGACGTTTCGGATGAACATGTCGCCTCCATCTTCAGGGTCAAAAAATAAGTCAAGCAAGACACCAGCGTGAAAGAAAGTGGCGTTATATCCAAGAAGACAGAACTATTAATCATTGTACGTGTTATGTAACCACTAAACTGTTGGAAAATATATTTTAATTATCATTTTATATTCTCTTATAAGAACTGTATAAGAATTACGCGTATAATTTATTGCACAGATGAACTGAAGCTGTCGAAACGTCTGCGCCTTCAGCAATTCCCCCTTCAGTCCAAATCATACGTTTCTCGCGATAGCTAAACCTACTTACAAAGAGACTAATTTAATTTTTCTGTAACCAGTCACGTGCCGGGTCAGAGATGAAGCCCCCAACTTCAAGTCCGAAGATGTGATACGGTGCTGCCTGGTCAGGGTTATCGCACAAGTGAGGGAGCGGTGATAGGTGAGTAGAGAACAATGATGGAATGATGATTAGCAGGGGAAAATTGATTCTGAGTTCAAATCTCTCCCCGGAGACCAATCATTCTGCCTGCGGTTTTTGACATTTTTCTCGGTCCCTACATGAAATTGAAAATGATTATTATCTTAAATTAGGCCACCACCACTTCTCATCACTTCGTATACAATTTATCATTACTCAGACATCCCATCATGCCTATCCCAGTGTCCGTGCGGCTTAAGGCATGAACTGTCTTCGCTCGTTCGAACGCTGGGATCCCCATCAAGGCACGGATGTCTGTGTGTAGGTCGCGGGTTCGAGCCCCGATGAGGTGGATTCCTTTTTAATTTGCCTAATCCTTCCAGCCGCACTATGGCCCTGGGGTCGACTCAGCCTCTAACATAAATGAGTACCAGGAATCTTCCTGGGGGTAAAGGGCGGCTGGCACGGAAGGCCGACAAATCTCACCGTCATCTGTGAGCCGATTGTCTAGAAAATGTGGGAACCTCGACATCTCACAACCCTATGGGTGTCCACGGTCTGTTACAGGGATAGCTTTACCTTACCTTTTAGGTAGTGGCCTTGAGACGGGCTGATCCCCGTCCAAGGTGTCCTACCGACTATGTACAGGATTAGGAAACTGAAAAAGCGGCCAAGGTTCAACAAAGGACTGTAGAGCCATAGATAGATAGATAGATAGATAGACAGATAGTTATCCTATAGCCTAAGCCATGGAAATAGTCCCTAAATAAACCATAAAATATCCTAAATAAATATTGACAATCGCAGTTTAAAGTGCTGCCTTCGGAACGCTAAAATACGTCACAATAATTACCAGTGTTTTAAGAAGTGTGCTTGTTTTCCCATTTCAACTGCGCAACTGAAGGGAAATTGACACAGAGAAGGAAATACCAGTGGTCTCTCTGACAGTAACAGAGCATCACGCTGGGTGGGGCGCTCTCATTACGCCCGTCTGTTATGTGCACCGCATAACACGGGCTGCCTCTGATCTTTCTCCGCAAGAACGTGTTAAGGGACGGTCGAGTGACGTAATCACTGTACCGCTAACTCCGTCGTTTCCTACCCAACACTGCCTGTTTAGTTATTTACGGTTTCCTTAGGAGCCGGCAGCTCATTCAGTATAGTGATTAAGCTATGGGCCGGACAACCGGGGGGCTGGGATTCGATTCTCAGTAGCGTCCAAACCGGTCTGCAGTTCAACGGATATTTCCGTGGGAGGAACTCGGCAGAGGCGTGATTAAGAATGCGTGGAGCTATACCCTTACTCCCCACCATGCTCATTCATTAAGCACATGAACAACATTACTCTTTTATCTTTTTCTTTTCATGTAGGACGTATACCGAGGCTGTCAGTAGCTCAGGCTACACAGTTCCAAATGGAAGGATCAAACTGAAAACTGAATTGAAAAGCATATGGAGGGAAGCGGTCGTGGCTTATTTTGATGTATTTTCCTAGGATTTATCTTGAGAAAACCACGTAAGAAATCAGTCAGGTTATTCGATGCCCCCCACTGGGGTTTGACGCAGGAACCTCTAGACCATGAATCTGGTCGATGGTTTGCGAGGTATCAAAGGAACGTGCTACTTCCATCTTCAGGGTAGATAACTGAGCTGATCGTGGAAAAGAATGGAAAGGCCAGGGCCAGGATAAAAGCCTCGAGGAAAGCACGCAATACGCGTAAGGGAATTGGCGAAGGCACATAAGGACCCTAACACGCGGCACTACGGTACAAGAGGGAAGGTCGCGGCTTCGATTCTAGATGAGGTTACTGGATTTTTAAATTGGCCTATTCCTTCGAGTAGCACTATGGCCCTGAGGTCGACTCAGCCTCTAACAGAAATGAGTACCAGGAATTTTCGTGGGGGTAAAGTGCGGCCGGCCGGGGAGTAAGGCTGGCAACCTCACCGCCACCTGTAAGCTAATTGTTTAGAAAATGTGTGAGCCTCGACCTCTCACAACCTTACGGGCCTCCACGGCTTGTTACAGGGCTAGCTTTACCTTCTTGCTTTTTAATGGTTTGCCCTTCCATGTTGTGCTAACTATTCTAACCTGAAGATGGAGGCAGCACATTCCTACGAAATATCCGTGAACATCTATCAGACTACAAGGCGTCACATCCCAGAAGATATCTTATATACCATTACTGCGCTGAAGTAGAGGACATAGCGGTACAGTAAGGACGCGTCATTGTCCGATGAGGGGGGAGGGGAGGACACGCCTTCCTGTGTCCACTCAAGGTTGGCAACCTGTAGGTCTACTTCATCACTCTTACGCAAGAGAACTGCGGGATTTCACTTTTCTATGTACGAAGTGTGAAAGCGATGGTAAGCTGATGGAAACTGCAAGTTTGTGTGAAGGATCGCTCAAGGATATCCGTACCAGAGCTCTCGATGTGGAGGCAGGATAGCTCGGTCAGTGTAGTGACTATATTATGGCCTGGACCACTCAGAAATTGGGTTTTGATCGTGGCTGGGGAGCTTAAAGCAGCCGGGGATTGAAGCTGCCCACTCCCTCCTATGTAGCGACGAGATTAAGAATATGTGGCGCTACGCATCCATTCTTCCCATACGCCTTCTTCATAGCACAATGCTTAATTAAGCACAGGGACAATTTTCCAGTTACACATTCTGAGGTCTTCTGGGTTCCAGACCGTATAGTCTTAGAGGTGTTGACAAAAGTTTCGGAGGAATAAAGTGCTCCAATCTTCAGGGTAGAAGGCTCCTGTACCAGAAGACCACAATGTATATTTTTACCGCCAAGGACAGTGGTTCTCAATCTTTATGAGACCGCGGACCAGTAAATTCTTCTTTTCTAAGACGAGGGCCCGGCGGATGAGAAACACTGGCCTAGAAGACCAACAAATTGTTTAACGACGCTCAGTAACTCAGATTATGAACGACAGGATTAAAAGGAAAGGCTGATGATAGAAGCTGCCGTGGCATAGCCCATCAAGCATTTGTCTCAGACATTCAGATGACAAAAGGACTTAATTAATTAAGCATCACGACATGAAGAAGTATGGTGGAGTATATGCATAGCTCCAATATTCCTCATCTTGACATCAGATGGAAGTGAGTGGTTAGCTACAAGCCCCGGCTGCTTTACCCCCTGCTCCCATGTATAGGAGGCTGGGTGGGCCCCAGAGGTGATTCGATCGTTATGAAGAAAAGAAAAACGCTTGTCCCTGACCGGAACAGAATCTTCATTCCTCAGTTGTCCAGCCAGTAGCCAAACTGCTGTACTGACTGACTTGCAGAACCACGCAAATTCTCAATCGAAATAGGCGGCGTCTGGCCGAAATTCGAATTCGGCGCCTGTAGAAGCGAAGCGGTTTCCGCTTCACTCAAACGGCGGATATGAAGTCGCAAGAGGCTGAGTCCCAGTTGGTGGAACAGCGAGAAAGGAAACCGGAAGAGAACAAAGACGCAAGAAGATAGTATCAATCTCTGAACGATTTAAGCACTGACTAGCCGGGATAGCTCAGTCGCTACAGCGACGGCCTATAAACTAAAGAGCCCGGGTTCGATTCCTGCCAGGGGCAAAAATCTTTCTCCTCTCTTACAGCGCCCAGACCGGCTCTAGGGGCACATAGCCTCCTGTCCAATAGGTACTTATGGTAAAGCCCCTGGGGCGTGAAGCTCACCATTCATCTCCATCTAGTGCCGAGACCAAGAATGGTGGAGCTATCCCTTCACACCTCCAGACATCTTCATGACGTTGTTCTAAATTAATTACGTACAGGAATAACTTTACCTTTTTACCTTTACTATTCACTCACAGAGACATAATAACAAACTGACATACTAGACTCGTGGGAACACACTAATGGGGCACATAAAAATAACAATAACACCACCACTCTGATATTCATGGGGCTAAACAAAACAACACAGAAAATACGGACGTCGTAAGAAACAGTAATTTCCTAAAGCGAATATATTGTCACGTATATAGGGGTGACTTATTAGACGGGGTTTTGGAGTGGATGAGTGGATTTATTGCACCTTATACATTCACACAGTTCGGGACTACGGGCAATTACAGCGCTGTCGGTATTGTACACACTTTCCAGTTCACCGTTGCACACGCACTAGGGATCTCAGTCTTCACTAGCCGTATTCTGGCAACGGATTTGTCACAGTCTCACTGGCACTTAAAATAACACATGAAGTCTTCTTGGTTAAGTATAATTCCTTTCTTGCAATCAGCTTTGACTGCCATCTCCAGAAATCTACCAAATTCTCTCGACTACTGCTCCATACTCCTTTCTACTACTCTTGTCCTGCCGAACACTTCTTAGAACCACCTTGCACGGACTACATGGAAAACACTGTCTTATGTTGTCCAGAATGAGTGTTTACTGGTCCGTTAGGCTAGGAACACACACAGCGACATCGGTCGTACGACGTCCGTACGGTTCATGTCGCATCATGTAGTAGAATATAAAGTGCTTTCATACGTGACGACATGCGACATCTACCGTACGACAGTCGGAGAGCAGTCGGACCAAACCACAACTTCATCTCGCCTTTGCCTGACTGGATGCACCCAGTGCAATCTTTCCTACTGCCTCAGTTTCTGTTTTCGGCGTTGGCGAAAATACCACATAGCAAGTACGCGATCTTGGTCCATCGTTCATTGTTCCTTCGGTGCGGATAAAGTCGCTCTAGTGTGAAAAGGAGGTCGTACGGCAAAAAAATCGTACGACATTTTTTCCGTACGACCGATGTCGCTGTGTGTGTTCCTAGTCTTACATAGCAGTGGACGTCCTTCTATTGTCGTGTGCTTTTTTGCTGCGGGAATGTGTTTACCGAGCCGTTGCCTAGCAATGGGTGTACACGTCACAGTGTTTTAGTGTGAACGACGAGAATTCAATAACATGGGAATGTTTTAACTTATGAACTAATGCAGTGTAGCAATGTCAACAAAGGAGCAGTTGCCTGAGTATGACCAAGTAAGGCCGTAATATGTAGCAGTTTAATTGTATTTGTAATATTATTTTAAATTAAGGAGAAATTGTAAACAAAATCGCATTAAAGACGGAACTACTCGTAAGTGTGTAAAGTGAAACGTCACTGTAACATGATGCTGAAATACAATATTGGAGATATAGTCCAGTTTTGTCTCAAATCTGCGACAGGGGGGCCACCTTCTGTGTGCTGACGGCATGCGGGAACTGGGGACGGGCCCCACTGCTTATTTAAAACACTATAATTGAATGTGGCGTACACATCATTAGAATTTATTGCTAGATGTAGTCACACGCGGTGGCTTGTGATACCTCACTTGGGTACAGCCTTTCAAAGTAAACAGTTTTGTACATAGGTCTGTACATATTACCTCCTTAAAAGCAACATTTGTTTTCTCTCATACACATCTGATCTAGGAGTCGAGATAGTTCAGTCAGTACAGCGATGAACTACAGGCAGGACATCCTTGTTTCGATTCCCGGTATCACAAAAATTTTTCTCCTCCACAGCGTCCAAATAGGGTCTGGGGCCCAAACAGCCACGTATCCAAAGGGTGCAAGGGGCGATTTCCCCGGGGGTAAAGCGGCCGAGCTGTGCAGCTGATCACTCATCTCCATCTGTTACCGAGGTCAAGAATGGTGGAGCTATACCTCCACTCCCGCATACGTCTTCATGGCGTGGTGCTTAACTAAGGGCCGGGATGTTACCTTTTAACCTTACGCATTTTATTTGAGGCATGTTTTGGCCGTATACGGACATCATCAAGGGGTATGTGGGTCCTGGTAAGGCTCTTTCACTGCATGCTCCATTTTTTTACACGTCTATACTCATGTTTTTTTTTCCTGTGGCGCTACAGCCCCAATTTGGGCCTAGGCCTACCTCCATGAAACTCTCCGTTTCACTTCGGTTTACTAGATCTTACACATACGGTAGGACTCCTTGGGCGAGTGATCAGCTCGTCACAAGGCTTCTACCTGCAGACAAACACAGAAAAACGCACACACAAACTAAACATCCATGCCCTGAGTGGGATTCGAACCCACGATCCCGGCTTCCGAGCGAGCGAAAACAGTGCGTGCCTTAGACCGCTCGGCTACCGTGACCGGCCTATACTCATGTTAAATTTTTCAAATTATTTGTAGAAATAATTAAAGGTTCTTTAACATTTCATTAAAATATACCCGTTAAAATTCTGTTTCGCTGGATTCGGTACCGCGGGGCGAATACAATCTGTAATATGTAAAGGAATATATTGTGTAATACAATGTGCTTCTTGTTTGTTTTGTAGATTTTCTTTTAACGGTTCATACTTCTTACGTTACTGTAAATGTGCTTACAGTTGTCCACGCAGTGTTTATATTTGTATGTTATCTGTAATATGTAAGATATATTGTTATATATTATGCATATTTTTAGCCTACTTTCTTTATTAAAAAAATAAAAGTAGGCTTATGAGATCACCATGCTGTGTGTCTTTCGAATGTCTTACCCAATCTTTACGAAACTTGGTACGTATATCATGGCACCTGAGAGGGTCTCAACGGCGTACTTTATAAATCCCTACCATTAATCTGTGTGTCTATTTGTATCCTTCCTATCGTTCCTAGGCAACGGATCGGTAAAAACGTTACCGCGACGAGTACACACTCAAAACAGAAGAATTGTTGGACTGTCATTTTCTATGCGGTCCGTGTCATATGAAAGGAAAGTAGGCAATTAGTTCTTCCTAGAACTTCTAGTTGTATTACGTGGCTACTCTTTGTGTTACGTACTTTTGTTTTATTTACGCGTGTCGTGATGGCTTGTCTAGACACAACTCCCTTTTGTACTGTCAGTGTAAATATCTGAATTCTAATATACGGGGTCAGGATAACTCAGTCAATATAGTAACTATGATACGGGCCGAATAGCCGATGAACTGGGGTTCGATTCCCTGCACAGGTAAGAGATTTTCTCTTTCTTACAGCTTCCAGGCCGGCTGTTCACCACGCAGCGTCCTATCCGATAGGTACTGTAGGTAAAGTGAAGCTGAAGACTCAAAATCTTGTGCCGAGGTTAAGAATGTGTGGATCTATATCTCCACTCCCCCATATGCCTTCATTACGTGATGCTTAATGAAGCACTGTGATAACTTTACCTTACAGCCAATGACCCTTACATGTTACCCTAAAGATGGACGCAGCAAGTACCTTTGAAACGCTGGCATTATCTACTTGAATCTACGGCGCCACTCTTCCTCTTAGAAATAGAGGCCCAAGTTCGCATCATAAATTTGTAGCTTTCGATTTAGGTTATGTTTATCGTTACGGGCTGTTTACATGGGCGAAATTGTATTGACAGTGGGAGCCACTCTATTAATATGGACGTGTAGCCCTCATAGGCATGACTCAATAATTACTATGGTCGCACGGAGAGGTGTTCAACAGGATGTTTCACAATCTTATTTCATCATATCATAATTCTATCACGCACGAACAAAGTTATGAAATTATCTCTGCATGTTGACGAGAAAGATACACATATTATTTATTGCACTGTAACGTGTGGCTGCGAACTGAGATAACGGCGACTGCCAGAAGGCAATGTTTACGAGACAGAGCGCATTTGGCATTCACTACTAAGGCAGCATACTACGGTCAGTTATATGACGCCGTGAAGTCTGGTAGACGTTTATCGACATTTCGGAGAAACCTATTGTCTCCATCTTCAGGGTCTAAGCCAAGCAAAAGAGAACCTGCAAGAAATAAGTAGTTCTTGCTTATTTTACTGGCTTTTTGGAGGAACATACTGCATCCATCTTCAGGGTCGAAGAGTAAAATTTGCTTAGTGGGGGGTGGAGTCCATCTGGGTCCTGCCCCGAGTGATTGTGATGAAGGAGAATTTGGTGGAATGAAGATTGGCAGGGGAAACCGAAGTACTCGGAGAAAACCCGCCCCAGCGCCACTTTGTCCACTACAAATCCCACTTGTTCAGACCCGGGATCGAAACCGGGCCGCCGCGGTGGGATGGCAGAAAAGTAAGCCAAGCATTCAGCAAAAAGCAAGCAGAGCATGGTTTACTTTTCGACATACAAAGTACATTAGAACTGTAGGTAAACCTCAACCGGACTATACGGAGTCACATTCCTAGATTTTACTCCTCATGGCATCGCCAGCAGAGCTTCACGTTCAAGAGCTCACACACATCAGACTACATCTATCTGTTGTTTTGTATGCAAGGATTCCACTAACTCCTCATTTCAACTGGGAATACAATTCCTGTAACGTAAGTTAAGAATCACTGGGTTTGAGGACCGACGATTAGCAGTTCTATTCCCGGAAGGGGTATATTTCTCATCTCCATGGGGTCCTTACAGCCTCTATAGCCCACACAGCTTCCAGTATGATGTATAGGTGGAGCACTTTCCTCACAGTTAAAGTGGCCGGAGCGTGAACGTGAAGAATGTGTCATGCCATACAAATCTTCATGATTATCTATTACGTATATTACAGTATTTAATTCTTCTCACAGCGTCCTAACGTCACAAAACTCAGCCTCAAAAATGACAAATTTCTGTAAGGTAAGTTTGTCCCTGTGCTTAACTAATTTAGCACTACGCTATGAAATCGGGTGGATTACTGGAGGTATAGATCCATGTATTCTTGCTCTCGGCAATATTTGCAGGTGAGTGGACAGCTTCATGCACCGGCAGTTTTGCCCCTGGGGAAAGAACCCCCGGTACCCATTGGATGGGAGGTTGGGTGGGCCCCAGAACAGGTCTGGAACCGGCGAAGAGAAAATTCTTGTCCCTACCGGGACTCGAACTCCGACACCTCAGGCATTCAGCCCTTAGCTAGTCACTATACCGACTGAGCTACCCTGGCTCTCGTTTTGTTCTTAGTGTGTTTGTAAGTTTTCTCGAGTTCTAAATTAATAGTCGTAATTTCATTATGGAAACTCTCAAAACTTGAAATTTCAACAGCTGCAGATTCTGGTCTTCACACACTCCACATTGGTCGTGACATGGTCAAATTTGTTTATAAAGGAAACAATTGTGACCCATTCTATTGCATTATGCATTTTATGAATAAAGTAACTGAGCTTTTGGTAAATGAAAGCTTTCCAGCATTTTATAGCCTTGTTTTTAGTAAAGACTCCCAGTCAACATCAGAAACCTCACAAGGATTTCATTTGCCAAAAGGCAAGAACCTTACCATCAACCTTCCAATAATCCACGTAAGTCTCCTTGTGCCTGGCCCAATATCCCTCATTACTCAGACATGTCACAATAACAGAGAAATTATAGACATCAATTCTTAAAGGAAATGGCAAGACACGACACAAATCAACCTATTCCGCACAGGGAAAACAATTTTCTTTCCAAAGTAAGTTATTTGTTGTTTGGTTCATGTACAACGTTAAATTTAATATAAAGACAAAGTGCAACAAATGGCTCAAAATAATGACAATCGACGCGTGAGAGAGAACTGGAGAAAATTATTTACGAAATGTTTGCCATCGAGTTATCGAATTTTTAAGATTAATAACTTACAAGGTACAGCACTTTCCGAAGGTTTAATGTATCGAGAAGAAACTGACTTAGCTGTAAGAGCGGTGGTGGTGGGGACTGAGTACACCCAATTTACCATACATAACCTGCAGCATCTGCAATAAATGTATATGTACTCTATGGACAGACGCGTGAGTGAATTATGCCCAGCGGCTTAAGTGTTTTACCGTTCACTTATTTCATGTTCATACCTTATTAGTTACTTCACGTGGTAGCGTAGTTAGTTGACGTAATATGCTACAAGCCGGAAGGACGCTGCTTCGATCCTCGATGAGGTTATTTGAATTTTCAATTGACCTAATTCTTCTAGCCGCTCTATGACCCTGGGGTCAACTCAGCATCTAAAAGAAACGAGTACCAGGAATCTTCTTGGCGGGTAAAGGGCGGCAAGTCGGCGCGTGAGGCTGACAACCTTCCCGCCATCTGTGAAACAATTTTCTAGACAAAATGTGGGAGCATCGACGTCTCACAACCCTATGGCCCTCCAATTCCTATTAGAGGGATAGTTTTTTTTTTCCTTAGCACTACAGCCCCAGTGGGCCTAGGCCTACCTCCATGAACTTCTCCGTTCACTTCGGTTTTTCTAGATCTTACACATTCGGTAGGACTCCTTGGGCGAGTGATCAGCTCGTCGCAAGGCCTCTACCTGTAGACAAACACAGAGAAACGCACACAAACATCCATGCCCTGAGTGGGATAGCTTTACCTTACACAAATCTGTCCGGTAGATTTAGTACCGAGTATCTTTCAGTCTATTTACGTATTCAGTGTTACCTAACAGATTCACTGCTTGTGCATGTGAGTGATTTTCTAATTTCTTTAGGTATATGTCACTCCGCTTCCCTATTTCGCTGTGTAGTGGGTTCACTTGTAGATCTTCATGGATCATTTGGTTACTTACTTCCCAAGGTGTATTCAGAATGGATCGGAAAATGCTGGATTGGAAGCTATGAAGGATTTCAATGCTGAAATTTGAGACTGTCTCACACAGCTGAATGCCGTTAAGTCCAGATGGGTCTGAGCACTGATTTGTATAATTAATTTGCTCTGTTGCTAGTGTTGATCTTGTTCCGAGTAGCCAGGACAGTTGTTTCTGTTGTAGGTTGAGCGGGTTTCTTCTAGCTTTGATGTGCTTTGTCCATGTCAGGCTTCTATCAAAATACACGCCCAGGTATTTCACTTATTTGTTCGGGGTATAGTAGCAGCATTGCCCAGTTGCACTGTAGGACAGGTCCGATTGCGCAAGGTGAAGGAAATATGCGTGAAATTACTTTTGTTTATTTTAATTCTTCATTTCTTTGCCCAGTCGTTAATCACATCGGCGTTGTCTCGAACTTTCACTGAGGCTATTGCTGGTCCTTCATGTGTAGCCAATATTGCTGTATCATCGGGAAAGGTAACGGCTGTTGTGTTGTTATGATGTCGGTAGGTCACTTGTGTAGATGAGCTGTAGGACGGGTCGTAGGATATTTCCCTGCGTTAGTTAGTTAGTTATTAGAGAGGGTGGGTTTAACCATGCACTTAGACCTATAGTGGTCCATTGTGCTTCCCTCTATGATTTATACCAGTTTCTATATCCTACCGGTATTGGTGCTTACCATCAGTCCCGCCCAGCCAGCGAGACCGGCTCTACTGGCTGAGAAGTATCTACAATGCTTCCCCCATCTACCGGAGGTATTAGTGACTGCTGTTGGGCGGGAAACGTCCGCAATTTTGGCTCAGTGACCTCCTTTAAAGGTACGAGGTTCTTTTACGTGCCGTAAAGCTACGACACGGGACCCACGGCTTAAAGTCCCTCCCGGAGGACTTGTTCCCTGAATTTTTTCGCCCTTAAAAATTCGACGACCTCCGCCGGGTATTTGAACCCGCGTACTACGAGTCATGAGGTGGGAACGTCACCTCTAGACTACGGAGGCCGCTTTTTCCCTGTGTTACTCCTGCTTCAATTTTCCTTAAATTTGTGGTTTCGTCTTTTAGTTTCACTTGAAATTGTCTGCCTTTTAAATATAAACTCTGAGGTTCTGTAACAAGCAAGGGGAAGGGTCTTCTAATTTTGAATAAGAGGTCTGGGTGCCATACTTTATGAAACGCCTGTGTGATATCTTGCAACGCTGCAGAGCAGTACTAGTCCTCCTATGATCTCTATCATTCTGTATACTTGTTCCTCTGTGGAATGTTGCTGACGAAATCCAAACTGATGGTCCGGTATGATTCTTCCTGCTTCTAAGATTGGGCGTAATCTCTTTGGCACGGTGTTTTTTGCTCATTATCGACACTTATCTGATAGATCTATGTGAGCTGACTTCCTCTGGAGGTTTGCCAGGTTTCAGAATCATTATGACCTGCACGAATTTTCACTGAACTGGGAGATTTTCCTGTTCTAATAATTGAATTATTGACTAATTGAACATGGATATTAGTTGGACAATGTTTTTCTGGTAATTCAATATTCTCCCTGTAATCAAGTCATATGCCGGTCACGGTAGCCGAGCGGTCTAAGGCATGCACTGTCTTCGCTCGCTCGGAAGCCGGGATCGTGGGTTCGAATCCCACTCAGGGCATGGATGTTTGTGCGCGTTTTTCTGTGTTTGTCTACAGGTAGAGGCCTTGCGATGAGCTGATCACTCGCCCAAGGAGTCCTACCGTATGTGTAAGATCTAGTAAACCGAAGTGAAACGGAGAGTTTCATGGAGGTAGGCCTAGGCCCAAATTGGGGCTGTAGCGCCACAGGAAAAAAAAAAATCAAGTCATATCCTGGGGATTTCTTTAACTTAAGATTTTCTGTATTTTTTTCCTTAGGTGTAAAAATTTTGACAGATTTTGTTATTTGCAGCGGCTCTCCAAGCGTTCTGTTGACTTCTTTTCCGAATTTCTAATCGTGTGACACGTCCTTTGCTTTGAATACCTTTCGTAAGTGTGCCGCAAAACTGTTCGCCATTTCTTTATCACTTTGAGCCCAAGTCTGGTTCATTTTTCTTACTGGTAGGATGCGTTATGTCGGTTGTTTTAGTCTTCTGGTCGCGTTCCAGATGGAGCAGTTGGTGTCATCTGCCGCTGTTAAGCTTTTGAGGTACGTCTGAAATGTCTGTTCTTTGATTCTCGATATTTGGTCTTGCTTAATGAACGACAGAAACAGGCGGTCCACATAGATTCGCTCCAAAATCTAGACATACACGACTTGAAATCAAGATAGCTCAGTCAATATAGTGGCCAGGTTATAGGCTGACGAGAGAGAGGGTTCAATTCATAGCAGGAGAAATTGATTTCCCTACAACGTCCAGACCGGCTCTAGGATCCACCTAGCTGCTTATCCAACGGAAACCTGTTTCTCTGGGGGTTAAAGCGGTCGAAGCATTAAGCTGACCATTCATTAACAAATTCAGAAGTCATGAATGCCTGGAGCTAGACCGCGACACTTCTATAAGTTTTCACGGCGTGGTGCTCAATCAAGCACAAGAATAACTTTAGCTTACAACTAAGGACTTAGGAGAGACTACCCTGAAAATGGAGGAAGTAGATTCTATGACTACGACTTAAAATCACAGGAGACAGTAATCTTCATAATCATGTCCATGAGAACTTATTGTATTGTACATCTTCTTCTTGATCTAGTTGGATTATTGGGATTATAAGGCCGGTTGTATCAACTCCCGTACGACATTGCTAATGCTGATAATCAATGCCTCTGATTTTCTCCCGCATGTATATTTTCATGTCCTTTTCCAGAAAACCACACGTCTTGCACCATGTTTTGAAGTCTCAGCCCTACCCTTAAACGCACGGAATGTTCGCCACCGAAAGCATTGTCTAACCCAGCGATATCGCTCTACAATCCTTATCCCCTCGGGCCACGCCATGGCTGAAGCCGTTAGTCGCTGGCTTCCCACGGCGGCGGCCCGGGTTCGATCACGGGTCTGGTCAAGTGGGATTTGTGGTGGACAAAGTGGCGCTGGGGCAGGTTTTCTCCGAGTACTTCGGTTTCCTCTGCCAATCTTCATTCCACCAATTGCTCCACAATCACCCTCAACTATCATCTAGGGCTGGTACAATAGGCCAGAAGTAGCCGCAGTACAAGGGACTTAGTCCCACCCCACTAGCAATAAAAAATTCTGACCCCCTCGCTTTACACCACAACTCATACAGGAAGTCATAGGTAAACGAAACTAGTTCCATGGAACCGATTCCTTCTTGGGAAGCTCAGTTACTCAGCTCGTCAAGAAATACCTAGCCTCTTATAGAAGATTGATTGCTGTGTTTGCAACAGCCCGCCACTTGTTCCTATCCTGAGCCAGTTGAATCCAGTCCACACTCTCCCATTCCTTTCAGTTAAGATTCATTTGAATATCATTCTCCCATTTACGCCTAGGTCTTCCTAGTGGACTCATTCCATCAGGTTTCCTTACACAAACTTTGTATACATTTCTCTCCCATGCATGCCTAATGCCCAAAACACTTTCTTAATAAGGGAGGCAATGTATTTTTTTTTATTTCTCTTTTCCTTTATGTCCTTCCTTTATTTTCCTTGTCCATCTCCCATAGTTCTGAAACAGCCGTGCAACACAACATGTCTCTGCGTATCCATGCCAAGGTTATATTACCTCCTGTCCTGATGAAGGATATTGCTCTGACGCGTGAACAAGATAATTACAACTCTCGCGGTCAGATAGCGTTCCAGTTCCCGTTTTCGTCAACTGGCGCCTGGCTTTGCTGCTGACTGATGAAGTGACAATCCCCCGTGTTTATCTGTTCCAATTATCCCACATGTATAACCATATCCAGTCTCAATACTCAACCGTCATTTGCTTATTGGAAGCACACGGTGTAAAGCTACACAGTTTCGTGGAAGCCATCTATGTAGAATGAATAAACAGTGGAGCGCATGCTTAATCTTGTGTGCAGTACCGAGAAACAAAGTGTGTTACGAAACCGCGTACACTTTATGTTACATGCTTTCCTACATTTCGAGGTTTGTGTGCCTTCAAAACGAAAAAAAAAAAAACACTTTATTATTAATCTCTTTAAGTTAGGCTACTAGCCTGCTGTTTCCAACATGTGAGTTACTCCATCTTTCACGAGGTCTATCAGGGCTACGTCTGTCTGTGTGAGTTGTCTCGCTCGGCGCCCACAGAACCACCTGGCGCCATCCTCAGGACCTGCTCGTTCCATTCGTCCCCCCTCCTCGTTATGAGGCAAGCAAGACAAAGCTATCCATGTAACAGGCCGTGGAGGCCCATAAGAGCTGTGAGACGTCGAGGCTCCCACATTTTCTAGACAACTGGCTCGCAGATGGCGGTGAGGTTGTTAGCCTTACGCGTCGGTCATCCTTTACTCCCAGGAAGATTCCTGGTACCCATTTCTGTTAGAGGGTGTGTAGATCCCAGGGCCACAGTGTGGCTGGAAGGATTAGGTCAATTGAAAAATCCAATGACATCGGGAATCGAATCCGCGACCTTCTAGCTTGTAGCGCAGTGCCTCAACCAACTTCGCTACGGCGTGCACCCCTCCTCATCCTCGTTATAAATTTTAAAGGACACTACAGTTTCTCTACCTCTCTCCTAACAAACTAATTAACTAACTCCAGAGAGCTGAGTCGTCCTTGAATCCATTATCGTGTTCACAAGAGCCCTCCACTGGTCCCTATCCTGAGGCAGGTCAATGCAGTCCACACCACCCCATCGTATCTCTACAAGACACGTTTTATATTATCCTCCAACATATGTTTAGGTCTCCTTGGTGGTCCATTTCCTTCTGGCTTTCCCATCAATATCCTATATCCATTCCTCTTCGCCCCATTCATGTTACACGTCCCGCCAATCTCATCCTCTTTCACTTGGTNTCAACCTATGTTTAGGTCTCCCTGGCGGTCCATTTCCTTCTGGCTTTCCCACCAATATCCTATATGCATTCATCTTCGCCCCATTCATGTTACACCTCCCGGCAATCTCATCCTCTTTCACTTGGCCATTCTAATTATACTTGGCTCTTCCCTGTGTCCTTACGAAGATAACTGTTTATACAGTTAACGAATTATTTGTTTATTTAGCAACACTTATCAGCTGACCACGTTATGTAACATGAAACGGTAGGATGATCTGTGAATAATGAATTGGACGCTGTGACGAGAACAATTTATTCCATTGCCGGGAATAGAACCCCGATTCCTCAGACATTCAGCAAGAGGCCTGGTNTTCATCTTCGCCCCATTCATGTTACACCTCCCGCCAATCTCATCCTCTTTCACTTGGCCATTCTAATTATACTTGGCTCTTCCCTGTGTCCTTACGAAGATAACTGTTTATACAGTTAACGAATTATTTGTTTATTTAGCAACACTTATCAGCTGACCACGTTATGTAACATGAAACGGTAGGATGATCTGTGAATAATGAATTGGACGCTGTGACGAGAACAATTTATTCCATTGCCGGGAATAGAACCCCGATTCCTCAAACATTCAAGGGACATAGTCCCACCCCACTACCATTAAAAAAAGGTGGCCTGGTCACTTATTGAGCTACGCCGGGTCCAACTAGTCTCAGAATATACAAAAGTGCGTACTGAGGTTCAATGTTGTCGTAATTATAATGCAATTAAATGCCGAGGGTCACAAATCATAGCAGCCTCTCGTAAGGCCTTCATCTGAGACCTTGGAGTTATATTTCCTGCAACACATTCTTTCTGCCCCCTCCCCCCCCTTTCTTTTGGCGAGAAATAGCGGAACATGCTCTGAGATTTCTTTCGGATTAAGGCGAAATGAGACATGACACACACATCTGTTTCACTCTAGGCTGGACAGACATGTCTCCTGAAATCTGAACCTAACGTAATAAGTTAGTCTGGGTCTTAATCTGGGAGTGACGTGGATCACTGGCATTAGAAAGTTGGTAGATTCTATTTCCAACTTACGGTGGGAACCAAAAACGCCATGCCGGAGATTTCACTGTATTCACAGGGCTTTTATTTCCTTAAGGTTGGCTACTCAAGGTATGACGGCCCCCTCACTGATGTTTTAGACGTGTACATCTGTGACACAAACATTTATCTAATGACTAAGTTCATAACGGGGTACGCAGTAGCGTTGTTGGTTGAGGCACTATGCTACAAGTTGGAAGGTCGCTGGTTCGAGTACCGTTGAGATGGATTTTCTCAACTTACCTCATCCTTCCATCCGCACTATGGCCCTGGGTTCGACTCAGTCTCTAACAGAAATGAGTGCCAGGAATCTTCCTGAGGGGTAAGGGGCAGCCGGCACTTAAGGCTGACAATCTTTCCGCCATCTTTGAGCCGAGTGTCTAGAAAATGTGGGAGCCTCGAAATCTCACAACCTAATGGGCCTTCACGGCCTGTTACAGGGATAGCTTTACCTTTCACAAATCACTACACATTAAATCTTCTCCATCCTGCAGTGCCTTCACGAATCGTGCCTTGGTAACGGTTTCTAATAGTGGATATTCATCAGTTTCACGCGCTCAAATTCTCTCTTTACAGACTTCGGTGTAGAATTGACTTTGTCGCTCCAGCTCTCTTCCTTATAACCTCTAATTCTGCGCGTCGATTCGTTGCTCTGGGAACGTGTCTACCGAGCCGTTGCCCAGTAACGGTCCTGGTAAATCAGCCCACCTCCGGTCGTCGCATAGTAACGGATCTGCATGCTGCATTTGACGTTTGAACTTGTTATGACCGGAAGAGAGAGGCAGCTAATTCCTCTCAATCATTCTTAGCTATGTACCAGACTACACGGTGTCTAATTCCGAAGATCATGATTTTAAGGTGACCGAAGTTTTCTCTACAATTTATGCGAGTGTACACGAGAAGTGACAATGGGGTAACTTGTGATATAACGTACATGTCATTACTTTACATTAACCGTCAAACGATCTCGCATCAAATAACCTCTTAGTAAGAGAGATAAAAAGTTAAAGTTGTCTCTGTAATTAATTATGCATCAAGACATGAAGACGTATGGGGAGTGGAGGTATAGCTCCAACATTCTTTACCTCGGCACTAGGAGGACAGTGGTCATTTTCATCACTGGAGAAATCGTCTCCGTTATCCGTTGTATAGGAGGCTGGGAGGGCCCCACAGGGGGTCTGGGCGCTGTGGAGGAGAGAAAAATCTTACCCATGCAGGGAATCAAACCCCGGCCGGTCCAGTCAGTAGCCCTTAACTATAGGAAGTGAGCTTCTGGTTCTTTCCTTTTTATTATACAGTATTTGTTTCGACAATAAACGGTCACTATCAGGCGATGTACACAAAGCAGACAGATATACATACATACATACGCTGTCAGTTGAGATTTCTTGACATGTGGAAATATACAGAATTGCCTGCTGTCGTTTATTACTACCCCAACCGGTTCACCGCCCTCTGGGTTCCCGAACTGTCCCCGACGTCAGTACATTTATACGTATCAGTTACAAAGTACAGTAAACCCTCGCTAATCCGGATTAATGAAGCTCCAGAATATTATATTTAAGCAATATTACATTTAAGCATTCTGTTGCACTCCATACGATAAATGATATAATGATANACAACCTCCGTCTCAAGTGCAAACAATATATTTTTGTCTATGATCTTGTTCCCCTACACTACATGTTTCGGCCTCAGACGGCCATCATCAGGTGTATAACACTCACGTCGCTGTCACACTGCACCCAGCTCAAAATTTAACATTTAAAACACTTTCTTTGTTATTATCAATTTCACTTCGTTGATAAGTGTCTGGTTTGTAGATTATTTTATCTTACACAAGTTAATTTTGACTTTGTTGTACTAGCACTATAATAAAATCTTTAGTTCTAATTTTAAAACCTTTAAAATTCTTTCCTAAATTTTATTTTTTTTTTAAATTATTAGGGTTATTCGCCCTATGTTTAAAGTGCTGCAGCGGCTATTTCTTGTTACCACACTGT
>NW_019743656.1:2721797-2762414 GCF_002891405.2 Cryptotermes secundus | reverse complement strand
AGTTTCTGCGTAAAACATGACCAATCCAATTAGCCTTCCGTTTTCTTATTTCATGTAGGATATTCCTCTGCTCACTGACTCTAATTAACACTTCTTCATTTCTCACATAATCGGTCCAACTGATCTTCTCCATTCTTCTCCAACACCACATTTCGAAACTTTCCAGATGTTTCTGATCTACTGCCCTAAGTGTCCATAATAAAAAAATAACTGCAGAAAAATCTTCCTCTGTCAGAAACTGAAATCCAGGGTCTCCTTCATCCAGCTTAAGCCAATCTTGGATATTCTGTTTGCGTGGTTTGAGTCTCTCCAGCTGCCTTCAACATAGTCTGAAAGTCTAGCTAATTACAGGCTGGGAAGCAGCCAATGCTAAGCAACGGATGTGTCCTAGCCTGTGATTAGCTAGCTCTCGATTCACTGTGGGTGGTTTCCACAGTCTTTTTACTCTAATCTCTCTCGCTCCTAAATGTTATGTGTCTTCTAAACTATGTACTCAACAGTGAACAGAATTTTTCATTTTTCATGTTTCAATCCGGATTAACTGTAATTGCATTTGCTTTGGTTTACAGAATTTGGTAACTTCCTAATAATGACGTAACGATCTATATATATAGGAAATATGTTAACCGTCAACACAACACATATACTCAGTTTTAATGTTTTACAATTCGATCTTTATTCCTGCTACATGTTTCGGTTGTATAAGACCATCATCAGGAAGTTATATATAGGAATACGTATAGTTGCTGAACCACTGCTACGGATACATACCAGTGCAACTTGTATTATATACTAATATTTTTCTTTGCCTCAAGTTGGTGTTGCAATTAAAGTACAAGATGCAAAATAAGACAAAACATAAAATATAAAAAGTATACCACATATCAAGATTTAATAATTGTTGGACATATTATGGAATATTAAAAATATTAGCAATATTTTAAAATGTTAAAAAATTTAGCATGGGAGGTTAAGAACTTAATACCAAGGTTCGGCCAGGGTTCGATCCTGGGTATGGTCAAGTGGGATTTGTGGTGGACAAAGTGGAGCTGGGGCAGGTTTTCTCCGAGTACTTCGGTTTCCCCTGCCAATCTTCATTCCAATTGCTCCACAATCACCCTCACCTATCATCTTGGGCTGGAACAATAGGCCAGAAGTGGCTGCAGTACAAGGGCAATAAAATAGCAATAAAAAATAATACTATGGTTTCACTGCTACAGTGTAGAAACGGGGCATGCGTGTTGTTTGTAAGCTCTTATTGTAGAAGCTTTCTACGTAGTAAGCCCGGTTGTGGAGCCCAAAGTTACTGTATAGAAACTGGGCATGTCTGTTTGTAGAGTCTTATTGTAGAAGCTTTCTGCCTAGCAACCCCGGTTGTGGAGCCCAGTGACAAGTTTCTATGATGTACGGTTTGTTAATATGTGGTATATTAGGTATGCAATTTTCACTATATGTATCGTCATATGATCATACAATATGGCGTATGGTCTTGTCTGGGCATATATACGTTCTGTGTGATCTACACTATGCGGTGGTTTCATGTAGACTGATGGTATGGATCCATATCGGTAGTTCAATAACTATACGTATTCCTATATGTATATCCTTTTTTTTAATTCTAGTGGTGTGGGACTAAGTCCCTTGTACTGCGGCCACCTCTGGCCTACTGTACCAGCCCCAGATGATACGTGAGGGTGATTGTGGAGCAATTGGTGGAATAAAGATTAGCAGGAGAGACCGAAATACTCGGAGAAAATCTGCCCCAGCGCCACTTTGTCCACCACAAATCCCACTTGACTAGACCCGGCATCGAACCCGGGCCGCCGCGGTGGGAAGTCAGCGACTAACCGCTTGAGCTATGATGCGGCCACTTCCTACATGCAACTGCCTGATGATGGTCTTATAGGACCGAAACATGCAGCAGGAATAAACATCGAATTGTAAAACATTAAAAGTGAGTATATTTGTTGTGTTGACGGTTAACGTAATTCCTATATATATATCTGGAACACACAACAGGATGCAACCAATGAAGATAGTAACGATCTACGTCACAATCCGACAATGACGCATTCTAAAAGATATTTTAGACAGAGTATATCACACAGTCACTTAGCTGGCATATGCGTCTGTACAATGCGAAGACTCTCGAATGGTTTAATCCGAAAAAAATCTGTTAAGAATTAATGTAAAGGCCAATTAAGAGTGTGAAACCACTAACAAGGCATTTGGAAAACAAATTTTCACGACGGCATAAAGATGTTTCTACTTCTATTGTTTTAAATCACAGATTTTTCTCGTTGTAATCTATTTGACGGCAATATTAGAAATTCAAAAATATACAGCGTCGAAAATTCTATCATTAGATAGTACTGAATAGGAAAGACTGTGGCAAAAAGGGGCCGCTACCTAATTCCAGTCGAGATTCGAAGCAGGAGACTCCCGAATACAAACCAGAACCGTTACTGCTCGAGCCAGCGTACTCGGTCGGTTGTAATACCGCATTGGAGGTTCGGCACCAATAGAGACTACAAGTGATCACAAGTTGAAGGTAAAGTTGTCCCCTGTGCTTAACTAATTAAGCACTATGCCATGAAGGCGTATGGAGGAATGGATGTATAGATCGACGTTTCCTTGAACTCGGCATTAGTTGGAGGTGAGTGGTCAGCTTCACGCCTCGGCCGCTTTACCCCGGGGAAAGAGCCCCAAGTACCCATTGGATAGGAGGCTGGGTGAGCCCCAGAGCCGGTTTGGATGAGAAGAGAAAATTCTGAACCCACCGTGACTCGAGCTCCGACCCCTCGGTCGTCCAGTCCGTAGGCAGTCGCTATACCGACTATGCTATCCCGGCTCATAAGTGATCACAAGTTAGTTTAAAATAAACTTTACCACAGATTTGACGTCTTCATTGAGATGAGTAGACAAAATGGTGCTTTTGGGATGTGACTGTGTCGTGTGGATTATATTCACCGACTTTTCGGAGGAACCTGTTGCCTCCATCTTAAGGATAGAAAATCAGGATATAGATATAGATATCAGATATAGATGAAACGGAGAGCCAGAACTGGGGCCCTGAGTAGTTCGACTTAATTTTCCTCCGAAACGTCTGTAACAATCAACCATACTATACGAGTTCTCAATATTTTTCAGTTAACTTCTGTACTCGGGTTCCCAGTGGGATATTACTGAAATCTTTCGACTAATTAAAGCAGTATGAAATTCTGAAGACAGAGGTCACTGTTGGAGATGTTGAGAAACATGTGAACACGGCAGAAAGCGAAGGATATGTGACCACACATGGGAACACAATAACAAAATTTCTTAATCTTTTACACGATAAATTTCCCTTCCTCCCTACAGCCTTAACTGAAGGTGATATAAAAATTTCTCGTATCCTGCCGCAACATGAGGAGGAAAGAGAGAGAGGAAGAGGGAGAGGGAGATAATAAAATGGCAAGGGAAGAGAAATTAGAAGGAAAACTTCTCTGCCGTCCTACCGCACCCATGTCTCCCCTCCCAGGGTGCAGTGTGGGCCCTATATAACGGTACCGTGTTCACAGCATGGCATTCAGCTGCCAACCAACTCTTCGTTGTCTGCAGAGGAAGGAAACCACTCTCTAGCATGAAGGTCCTGGTAAGTAGAAGTCCGAAACGGTTAACATTATAATTTTGGCACCCTCTATCGTAACCTTTAAATTAAGATTTCGCTAAATTTTTTGGGATCTGAGAACAATAGGGAGCCGGGATAGACTACTGACTGGAAGACCGAGGGGTCGGAGTTCGAATCCCGGTAGGATCAAGAATTTTCTCTTCTTCATGTCGTCCAGGTTGACTCTGGGGGGTCACCTAACCTCCTATCCAATTGGTACGGGGGGGGGCTCTTTCCCCGGGGTTAAAGCGGTATGGGCGT
Source organism: Cryptotermes secundus (assembly GCF_002891405.2). Lineage (NCBI taxonomy): Eukaryota > Metazoa > Arthropoda > Insecta > Blattodea > Kalotermitidae > Cryptotermes > Cryptotermes secundus. The sequence continues at coordinate 2,758,504 of NW_019743656.1, read as the reverse complement.
GAAACTGACAACTCACCTCCAACTAATGCCGAGCTGAAGAAAATGTGAATCTATACATCCACTCCGCCATTTTCATGGCGTAGTGCTTAATTAGTTAAGCACAGGGTCAACTTTACCTTTTCACTAAGAATTATATTTGGACATGAGTAATGAGGAACTTTATAATCTGAATTTGTACTCGGAGAAAACCTGCCCCAGCGCCACTTTGTCCACCACAAATCCCACTTGATCACACCCGGGATCGAACCCGGGCCGCCGCGGTGGGAAGCCAGCGACTAACCGCTTGAGCTGTGGCGCGGCCTAGAAGGGGTAATTTAGTACGGATCACATCCCGTCTTTTTTCGTTTTAAAATATCCAGTAAAATGCGAACTAACTTTATAACACATCAGTCGCAAGACTTGTACGCTCTGCTAAATAGTACTAACTGATTTTGATGTAAATTTGGATTAGGCAGTATATGTACACATGATATTGAGCAGGGTGGTGGAACCTTTACACATGGCGAGAGATGAAGTCGGACCAACGCACATGGTACTTGTGAAGTGTACTGATGTGTAACAAAAGCTTTTAAAGTCAAGTTTTCTTTCCTGACTTACTACAGTGCTACAGTCTTCCAAACTTAAAGCTTCTATGAAGTTGAGAGAATAGAAGCAAAAGCATTGTTGGGACCCACAAAGACGTACATTAACCCCTGAACCCTTTACAGTGCAGCGGTAACTACAGGAAGACCTACAGCCTGCTTTAGCGTCTAGAATCTCTGCATTCTGCCCACAGAACGCATATATGTGTTCCACACGATCCTCACAATAAACTGGCTCGGCCATACCGGCTATCCTCAGGGTTCTGATAATTTTCCTCAGACCTTCTAGTAAATGCAGGGATAGTGCCTCGAATAGAACGTGGCAGCTTCCTTCCAAATCCTTTCCAATATATCAACCGACGCTATATCGTCTAGTTACTGACACCATCGATAAATATTCTGTGGGTTATGTACTGTGAATGTTTGTGTGGCAGGCATGCGTCTTCCTCTTGGCCCTCGCTGTTTTCGCCGAGGAAACATCCGAGCAGAAGAAAGTCGACAAGCGGGGATTATTGGGACTAGGGTACGGCCTTGGGTACGTCCCGGCCGTAGTCAGCTCTCCAGCCGTATCATACACGAAGGTAAGTTCACAGCAGGACGCAAGTGATCACCCAAACACACAATCAGATTTGAGGCTATCACAGCTCTATGATGAGAACTGGGTTGTTGAATGAATGAATGTATAAGGGGTGGGCCTTCTCGGCCCTTGCACCACGACCTACAGCGGTCTATTGTGCTTCCCCTTTTGATTATCCCCTTAGCAATTCTGCGCTTCGAATGAAGCGTAGAATTTTGTACGTGGGGGCGTCGAAATAGTCACTTGGTTCCATAAAGTATTTACCCAAGTGACGTAGTCTTAAATAAGCTAAGGCCTCACATTCACACAGGATATGTGTGGCTATTTCATTTTCCTCTTGATACCTCTCACAAGTGGGACCATCATTTAGTCCCAATTTGAAGAGGTGTCCCTTAAGGTGACAGTGTCCTGTAAGTAGTCCTACCACCCATTGTAGCGGGTTCCGGTTTAACTTCAACAGTTCCTTCGCTCTTTCAGTAGAGGGTCCTCGTATGAGTCCCTTTGCTTGCCTGATTCCAGTCAAGGATCCCCAGTATTTCTTGTGATTCATATTTGTCCAGTCCCTGATTGCCTGTCTGGCAACTCCTACAAAGATGCCACAGGCTGGTTCAGGTCCTATGAACGGATGTTCAGCTCCTATTTTAGCTAACTGGTCTACTGTTTCGTTTCCAGCAATACCCTCATGCCCCGGCACCTATATCAGTCGTACCCTGTTATGGTGGGCCAGTTCCATGAGGGTTCGTACTGGGATGTTACGTCGTGTAGTATAGTAATTTACGGAGGTGTATGCACTTATTCCACATTTAGTGTTGAAGAGTGTAACCGTCCTCCCTTCTTTGGGCCCTTTACGTTGAGCGCCACGCTGTTGCCGTCCTTCCTTTATCCTACGTTTGTGCTCCACTTATCACCGTACTCCCTCTTCTCGTGGATGTCGAGAAGTTAGGTGGGGAGGGAGGAGAATTGTGATTGTTGGAGCTGGTACGCGAGAGCAGGTAAAGACGGGAGTATCTGGGTTCTGTTCAGTAATTTGTAGAGCTGAGTTCCTATCCCGGGTCTTATACGGGTCTGGCTCGGGCAGGGCAGGAAGAACCTTTCACTACAATCACACACCTCTTTCGACCGTTGCACCTATTGGTCATTTAATTCCCTCCAGCTTACGGAATACAACTGAATTTATTAGTACACCTAAATTGAAATTTGCTTATAATACTTTACGGAAGGGCCGTAGTTGTAAATTTTGTGTCCGACTTTGCCGAAAGTTGTATGAAGACCCTTGAGGTGGAATGCCCTCTCTCTGAATCCTGAAGTCCACGAACCCCAGACTCCAAGAGAAATCCACTCCTCCACTTCTGCCATTGGTTAATTTTTCAAACTAGGAGGTTCCATAAATTTTGAATTCCCAATCATGTTGCTTTGCTATGTGATTCTGGCAGATGCTGACCTGACGCTAAGGATGACAGCCCCTTGATGCATTACAGTCAGGGTGTGAGGCTCCGGCCGTCCCACTTCTAAGTTATCGCTGTCCCAAGCTGTCAGCTCTCATTTTCTCAAAGCCTTTCCGACGTTGCTGAAACTGCCAGAATTCCAGGAAAGTACCAGATGTTACTTCCTGTTCACATAGCAAAACTTGAACTATGTCCCTTCCGCGTGTAAGAGCTGGCTATCTGCCGGATCTCTTTGTTTGTAATTTTGTAATCTTAACTTAATACAGATTTAATTAATGCACAACAGTCCTCCAATCAGAATGAACAGTTACAAGAGTAAGCCAAGCAAAGAGCGGGTACATATTTACAAGACTACACGGCATATATTACAGAACACAGTGGTCTTATTTAACATTAAAATTATTACAATCTATGGAGGGGGGTACGCGGTGGTGTAGTTGGTTGAGGCATTATGTTACAAACCGGAAGGTCACGGGTTCGATTCCCGATGAGGTTACTGAACTTTTCAATTGACCTAATCCTTCCAGCCGCACTATGTCCCTGGGGTCGACTCAGCCTATAACATAAATTAGTAACAGGAATCTTCCTGGGGTAAAGGGAGGCCGGCCGGAGCGTAAGGTTGACAACCTCACCGCCATCTGTGAATCGATTATCTAGAAAATGTGGAAGCCTCGACGTCTCACAATCCTACGGGTTGCATTTTATTATATTTATGTCCGAACAGAAATGTAATGATACGAAATGAACAGTGCATCAACCACTGTTATGAAATATATTTATGGTTTTAATGTAAAGGAGAGGGAGGAAGGACTCGGAGAGGAATGCAACACTCCATACATAAGTACACATCTGAGCACTAATTCAACATCACAGGAGAGATCATTTTGTTTACATAATATGAAAGCAATTTGTAACAAAATCGCCATATCCCAGTTTAGGACACCAGGATATTCTAATATGGGACAGTGTCCCGTTTTGGTTACTGGTTACTGCGGTTATCCAATGAGAATAATTATGGGTTCCAAAGTTCAAAATGGCGAAGCCGGAATATCACTATCTGACACTGTACACACGAATTCAGAACTCATGATTACATTGCAGAACTGCAGGCGACAATTACTTTGATGCAAAAAACCTTAAAAAGCGGTATTTTCTTTCCCGCTTTACAATAAGCTCCCCACAATATGTGGAGGCCAACTCTACTAAAGAAATCTGTTTCTTAAGTGTCCTAAATGGTTTGAAAATTGTCCGTAAGATGTCAGCACCTCTCCGAAGACGTTATAAATAATACGAGGGAGAGTCAGTAAATAAGTCACAAATGGAAGTAGAACAGCTGTAATTGATGAAATAGTTTTCCTGTGTGTATCACTAGGTAGCAGCAAAGTCCAGGTTCATTACAGTCTGGATAGTGGAATGTGCTATAGAGGGTCGATTGAACATTGTCTAGGCCATATCTGTTTTTTCTAAAGTCTATGTATCAGACGCGCATGCGCATGTTCGGAGGCTGGTTTCAGTAGTCAAAATGGCGACCGTACTTGAGGAGATCAGCGTTGTTTTTGCGTTTTCTGTGGGCAAAAGGACTCAATGCAAATGATATTCTTAAAGAAATGTTCCCTGTTTACGGTGGGAAGCGTTTGGTGGCAAAAGCTTCACTGATGACGAAGAGGTTGAAACGGAGGTGCGGAAGTGGCTGAGACAACAGTCAAAAGACCTCTATGTTGCGGGTTTCGACGCACTGATAAAGCGATGGGACAAGTTTATCAGTGTTTGTGGAGGATATGTCGAGAAATAAATGCTTTTCTTTTCCAGGTTCGAATATCATACGTTTTACTTTATATTCATTTGTGACCTATTTCCGGTCTAGAAAACCGAGTTTAACGGCCGTGGGGATCCGTTGCGCTGACCACGCAACACCCTCTATCCGGAAAAGTTGGCACTAACTTCGCCGACAAGCGGCGGCCTCTCGGTCGGTATAGTTCGCTTGCGGACTACAGTCCACGGAATTTATTTTTTTGTTTGTGACCAATTTACTGACTCTCCTTCATATAAACATGTTAGAATGTTCTCTATCTTGTGTTCATTTTATTACAGAACTTCTATATGTTGACAAATATACGCATGTACGTGTATATATATAAATATTTCGAACGTGTTGCAGGTGTCACTTGGCCACGGTCTTGGCTATGGTCATGGTCTCCATGCCTACGGCCTTGGTTATGGGCACTCCGCACTTGGATACGGCCATGGGCCAGGCTACGGCGTTGGTTACAAGACTCTGCACTATGCCCCATCATACTTACAATACGGTGGTCTCCATGGATATGGCCACGGCTACTACGGCCACGGATATGGTCACTACGGCTACTATTAGTGTGTATGGAATGTTCCGAAATTTATGTACCCACACAAGAATATCTTAATAGGAACGAATTACTTCGCGCGTAGATCTATATACAGAAGAGCAAGGAACTGCTAGAGAGCACGGTCTTTTGGTCTTTTGGTAAAGCCATGTAGTTCCGGGGGAGCCCGAATTTTCGGAGCATGTCGCCTCCAGGGTCGAATAGTAAATGTAGCAGTAAACCGGCAAGCTGAGCTAACCTCAAGATTCTCCTCGTTTCTTGACTGGCTTACCTTTCCAATCCTGAAGAAGGAATCGAAATACTCCTCCGAAAGGTCAGGCTATTTCCGAACTACACGGCCTTAAAACCCAGAAGACTGTACAATTCCTAGTCACCGCCATTTTAATATAATATCTTGGAAGCAGTTAATAGTTTTACTACCATGAATATATACACAATATTTAGACTTGGGACTAATTTGGTGTACATAGGCCGCGCAATAGCTCAAGCGGTTAGTCGCTGGCTTCCCACCGCGGCGGCCCGGGTTCGATCCCGGGTCTGGTAAAGTGGAATTTGTGGTGGACAAGGTGGCGCTGGGGCAGGTTTCCTCCGAGTATTTCGGTTTCCCCTGCCAATCTTCATTCCACCAACTGCTCCACAATCACCCTCACCTATCATCTGGCGCTGGTACAGTAGGCCAGAAGTGGCCGCAGTACAAGGGACATAGTCCCACCCAACTAGCAATAAAAAAACAATTTGGTGTACATGAAATCCATGGTACCTGAATTACAAGACCAGCCGTGCTGTGAACTGCTCAATAGATATTTCCCTACGCGTGTTCTCTGTGTAAACGAGGCTATGATACTCATATTTGACTGCATATAAATGTACATTACCAAAGCACACAAAGCAAATAAACCAAAAATGTAAATATAAAAATTAAGTTTCAGCTTAAACGGCACTAATATTTGTATAACAAATGACCCATTGTGACAGTAACCAATGTTATGTATCTGTACAAGAACATTAATTAAAAACCTTAAACACGAAACTATTCCTTGCTCAATTTCTGTCTGTTTACACCGCTGTCAGTATTTAGACAGTACGGCGTCCAATGGTAGGTAAGGTGAAGTTGTCCCTGTGCTTAACTAATTAAGCACTATATCATAAACGCGTATGGAGGAGTGGATATGTAGATCCTCGTCCATGGTTTATGCTGACCGTCTTACAGTGTATACACTTTTTCACCTTATTCTTCACTTCAACACTACACGTTTCAGCACTAATGTGTCTTCAGGTGTCTTTATGCACGTTAAACTATTGTACTGCATGCCATAATGTCTTCATTTTACAATCACTAAAATCTGTATTCGTCATATAGGATGATGAATTCTAAATAATAAGTGAAGAATAAGGTGAAAAAGTGTATACACTGTAAGACGGTCAGCATAAACCATGGACATGAATCAGTGTAACAGGACGCTAAAATATAACATGTAGATCCTCGGTACTAGTTGACAAGTGGTCAGCTTCGCGCCCTGGCCGCTTTACCCCCGGTGAAAGAGTCCTCGGTATCCATTGAATAGGAGGCTGGGTCAGCCCCAGAGCCGGCTGGACGACGTGGGGAAGAGAAAATTCTTGACCTTACGGGGACTCGAACTCCGACACCTCGATCGTCGTCCATCCAGTAGCCAGTCGCTATCCCAGATCCTGTTTCAAATAATGCACTGTTTCGTAAAGCTTTCTATTGTGTTTCTGCACATAGCCGTAATTGTTAGGACAAATATTTATAATGTTTATACGCTTGCAAAGCAAATTAATTGATAAATTGAATACCTTTAGACGGCTCTGTGATAAATTGTCTAAGATGCAGTACTAATGAGCTTACAAAGTCCACTGTCTTTTGTTGCAGTTGTAATTTTACATGACATGGCGGGTCATGCCCTCCTGTCTATAACTGAAATGATTATTAGTACAGGACAGGTCTATTTTCCTCTGTTTCTTTTGTTTCATAATTGGTTATTGTTTGAGCAACTCGCCCAGTTACCGAACAAAGGAAGCACAGCTGGGAGCTCAACAGGGGGTAAGCCGACAGGTTGGTACCCGCCCCAGCATAAAACAAATTATTACTTTTTTGGGGGGAGGTGACGCAGTGCAGTCTGGTAGGCAGCAATCATATACCAGACTGCACGGTGAGTGCAAAGGTCACTCGACTTTCGGAAGCTTAATGAACGATACGAAAGGCAGGTTACTCAAGCAGATTCTGAAGGGTTCTGACGATGGTCCATAACACACAGAATTACTGGGTTTTTGGATCTTTTCCAATCGTCCGGTATTCTAGAGAACAGAAAACACGACGTTTCGGAAACCGGATGTGTTTCCGTCCTCAGGTGAAGGGGGGAGAAGACACCTACTCAGTTGGGCCCCTTAGAAAGAGCTAACCTCAATCACTGGAAAACCCATACCAATATAACTATAGCTAAATCCGGAAGATCGCGGGTTCGATTCCCGAAGAGGTGGATTTTTTCAATTTACCTAATCCTTCCAGCCGCACTTTGGCCCTGGGGTCGATTCAGCCTCTAATAGAAATGGGTACCAGGAATCTTCCTGGGTGGTAAATGGCGGACAGTTGTGTAAGGCTGACAACCTCACCGACATCTGTAAAGTGATTGTCTGTAAGATACGGGAGCCTCGACGTCTCACAACTCTGTGGGCCTCCATTGCCTGTTACAGGGATAGCTTTACCTTTTTTATATACTCGTAGATACCTGAGACCAGGTCACAGTTTTTATACCTGTCATCTCCTCTCGACTCAGTCTGGCTTCGGGTATTTATATTCGTATGGGTTGTCCAGGGCCGCGCCATAGCTCAAGCGGTTAGTCGCTTCCCACCCCGGCGGCCCGGGTTCGATCCCGGGTCTGGTCAAGTGGGATTTCTGGTGGACAAAGTGGCGCAGGGGCGGGTTTTCTCCGAGTACTTCGGGTTCCCCTGCCAATCTTCATTCCACCAAATTCTCCATCATCATAATCACCCGGGGCAGGTACAATAGGCCAATCAGTGGCCGCCGTGCCGAGTGAACCCAGCTGGACTCCATCCCCACTAAGAAATGGGTTGTCCAGTGATTGAGGTTAGCTCTTTCTATGGGACCTAACAGAGTAGGTGTCTCCCCTCTCACCTGAGGACGGAAACAGATCCAGTTTCAGAAACCTTGTGTTCTCTAGAATACCGGATGATGGCCCAAGTCCAAAAACCCATTAATTCTTAGTGATAAAACCGGTTTGAATCTACGTATAAGTGCAATGACTTCCTGCCGACTTCCTCATGTTGACTGAAGTATACAACTTGTCTGAATTAAAGGTGAAAGTCTGAAAAATTGTCCCTGTATTTAATCAGTTAAGCATCACGCCATGAAGATGTTAGCTGCGTGGAGGTCTACCTCGAACATTCCTCACTTCGGAATTAAGGAGGTGCGTGGGTCCTGCCGCTTTACACCCATCACTCATTGGGTAGAATTCTGGGACAGAATTCATCATTTTTTTTCCTTGGCACTACAGCCCCAGTGGGCCTAGGCCTACCTCCATGAACTTCTTCGTTCACTTCGGTTTTTCTAGATCTTAGACAGTCGGTAGGAATCCTGGGGCGGGTGATCAGCTCGTCGCAAGGCCTCTACCTGTACACAAACACAGAAAAACGCACACAAACATCCATGCCCTGAGTAGGATTCGAACCCACGATCCCGGCTTCCGAGCGAGCGAAGACAGTGCACGCCTTAGAGCGCTCGGCTACTGTGACCGGCCGAATTCATCATTATCATTTGCAAATTCCAAGCCACAGGCTTCCTTAGAAGATTCTGGCTTTCGCTTCTTTGGATTTCGTAAGAATAATTTTCTTTTACAGAGCAAGCTCGACATTCTTGCGTCCAATTCCCAACCTGGAGGATGAGGTCTCTGTATTTATGTCCCGCAGTGACACGTTGACCCAGTTATACCACCAGGCACTGGGTTCCCTTTTCTTCGTCTTCTACGACTTGCAGGGCTATGATGGAGGTATTCTCACTCGCCTCCACACAAGGGACAGAATAAAAAAAAATCCGTGGCTTTAGTCCGCAAGCAAACTATACCGACCGAACGACCGCCGCTTCTCGGCGAAGTTAGTGCCAACTTTAGCGGATAGAGGGTGTCGCGTGGTCAGCGCAACGAATCCCCACGACCGTTAATTTTGGTTTTTTAGACCGGAGCCGCTATTTCCTTGAAATTGCTTCTCAATTATCCTCACGAGGCTGAGTGGACCCCATTCCAGACCCACTACTTCTAAAACATCTGGTAGCGCCGGGAATCGAACACGGGACCTCTGGATCTGTAGCTAGGAACTCTGACCACTAGACCACAGAGGCGATGCGAAGGGATAGAATTAGGACGTTAAATTAGTAATTTCTTTACTTTCATATTATTTTGGGAATGCTAATTTCGCGTAATTATTTTATTTTAATTTGCAGATTAAATGAACAGAAAATGCTCTCGTGGCAATGAAGAGATCACAGGAAAGAATTCCTTTTCTTGGAACATATTTTGGTGTCTGAATGGGAGAAGACTAATTAGAAGCAACAACTCTGCTGGATGCGTGTTTGTTTTCCTCATTCAGCTACCGTACGGATTTCTGCACCCAATTTCGAATCTCCCTCTCTCTCCCTCTTATTAATTAGCTTATTTCAGTCATTAATGAGACTAATGATAACTCTGTGAGCCAAAACCGGGTCTTAGCTGTTATCTAAATGAATTTTAAAGAGCAAAACAGAATAAATTATAATTTTTTACGGAAAAAAGTTGATGAAAATGTCTAACTTGCTTCGAATAAATTTCTCATACCTGTGGAGTCCACACCTACAAGGATAGATGAAACTGTCATACTAAAATTTTATTCCTGAACTACTAGATTTCTACTTCTACTACTTCTACATGACTTTACGTCATGTTATGGATATTTGATAAGAAATTACGAAATCTGAATTTTTATTTCACTTTATGGTGTTGCGGCATCTTTGCTCAAAGCAAGAACCTTGGAGCCAGAGAAACAGTCGTTGCTAGCGAACGGCCCTGAAACAATATTTGCTTCTGGGCAACGGCCGCGAAACAAACGAGACAAACGTCCGTTGCTATGCAGCCACCAGCGCCAATGGACAGGCTGACTAGCAATCACGTGGGAACCCCGACAGACACGAACGCGACATGGTACAGCAACAGAGGAACGGTGTTTTCTACGTGGTCCGTGCCGACTTGTACAATAATGTGTCAACCAACTACGCTACCTCCTGCCCCAATGATAAATCATACGCTTACAAAACTTATTTACATAAGGATGATTGAACTTTTTGTTTTGTGCTCCAATCCGACAGCATATTGAGCGAACAGACAATAAATATACGCAATATGTGTCCAATGATCTTTCATATAACCGATTTATTTCCACACAGTAAAGCTATCAAGGGCCACAGGGTTGTGAGACGTCGAGGCTCCCACATTTTCTAGACAATCGACTCACAGATGGCGGTAAGGTTGCCAGCCTTATGCATTGGCCGCCCTTTACCTTCAGGAAGATTCCTGGTACTCATTTCTGTTAGAGGGTTGAGTCGACCCCATGGGCCATAGTGCGGCTCAAAGAATTAGGTCAATTTAAACAAATCCACCTAATCGGGACTCGAACCCGAGACCTTCCGGCTTGTAAGTGCCTCAACCAACTACGCTACCGCGTGCGCCATTTCCGTTGAAACAAATGAATGGTACAGGAGACAGAACAGTTGCATGAGAGTGGCATCACTGCACAAAACTGCACAGTGATACCAACATCCGAGTGTTGCAGGAATGGAGAGACAACTTCAAATTTAAATTCTGATTTTCTGATAAACGGTTGTTGTGTGGCGGTGCTTTTACCCCCCTCCTGTATTCTTCAAAAAGGGGGGGGCACGCCGTAGCGTAGTTAGTTGAGGCACTGATACAAGCCGGAAGGTCGCGGGTTCGATTCCCGATGGGGTCATTTTTTTTTTCAATTGACCAAATCCTTCCAGCCGCAATATGGTCCTGCGGTCGACTCTGTCTCGAACAGAAATGAGTACCAGGAATCTTACTGGGGGGCAAAGGGCGACGAGTGGGCGCGTGGGGCTGACAAACTCACCGCCATCTGTGAGACGACTGTTCACAAAATGTGAGAGCATCGACGTCTCACAAGCCTATGGGCCTCCGAGGCCTGTTACAGGGGTAGCTTTATCTTATTTAACCTTTTAAAGGAAAATGAAGTGTTATTTAAATCTTTCCTTCTTCCAGGAATTTCGAAATAAAGTCAGAGCTCATCTGGGATGAAAAGCGGCATAAGCAAACGGTCCAGCGTTTCGTAATGAAGGCTGCAAGTGGGGCGATGAAGCAGATACTGCGAACTTCAGAATCGGATTCTAGCAACTTCCTAGGGCACGAAGGCTGTGACGATTTTCAGGAACACGCTAATTGGAGAGTTTTGCGGGGCCAGGCACTAAACACGTTTCATAAGCATAATTCGTGCTATATTTTCAATTATTCCGTTCTGTTCCCGAATTCTGTTATGACTTCCGTAAGCCTCTTAACTACTCGTATTTTCACTCTGATATTCGACCACATTCTGCAAGATATAACTAGACGATTCTCGAACTTCCTGTGCGTCTCCCCACCCCCCGCCTGCCCAAAACAACTAAACAAATGTTTGAATCTTCTCCAAAACCCTGAATACGCGCAACTTAATATTTTAATGCTCTTATATCTGTAGTTTGTGGGAGGAGAGTAGGGGTTCCGACGCAGTCAGTAGCTATGCTGTATAGCGTCAAATTGTAGGATTATAAACCAAAATGATGAATTGAAAGGAATCTGGAAGGAAGCAAACATCACATAACCTTAGACGCTATCCTGAATTCGCCTGGAAGGACTGAGGAATGCTGAGACAACACATTTCTCTACCACATTCCACATACCGGCTCCACCACCAGAATGACTCAACCAAGTAACCAACTCCACACCAATGCCTTACCTCAGTCTTATCGCTGCAGTGGGCCGGGTTCGATTCCAGATCAATTCATGTGCGATTTTTGATGGACAAAATGGCATGGGTGCAGATATTATCAGAGTAATTCGGTTTCCTCTAATGGGTACCGGGGGTAAATAGGCTTGGGCCTGAAGCTGACCACTCACTTAAATTTAGTGCTGAGGTCAAGAATGGTGGAGCTATACCTCCACTCACCCATGCGTCTTCATGGCATGAGCTTAACTAAGTAAGCACAGGGACAAACTTTACCTGTTTACTTCGGTTTTCCGTGCCAAGTATCATTCAACAAAAAGACGCACTTCCACCACGATTTGCAGGGCTGGTACAGTGGGCAATTTGCGGCCTAAGAACCAAGGGATTCAGTCTCGCCAGACTCTAAAAATTAAATCAAAGTTCCAAGGAGCACAGTCCTTTTGAGAAGCTGACAGTCGTTCAGTTTGTGAAGAGAATACTCAACATTTTATAAAACCATACTGTTCATTATCGCGCTCCAGTCTTGCCGACATCTGTGTGTCGATTGTCTAGAAAATGTGGGAGCATTGACGTCTCACAAACCGATGGGCTTCCGCCTCCTGTTCTAGTGATAGCTTTACCCTTATGTTGTGATTCTTCGTCAGAAACTATTAGTAGCTAAGCTGGCTCAGAAAATAATATGCATTTAATAATTATATTAAACTATACACTCACGTGTATTAGTGACCAAAGATGCGGGTTTGGATTGGTGAATTGATTTATGTATTGGATATTCGCTAGCTGTAACTACAAGTAATTATTATACTTTAAATATTACTGTAATTATAACATATAAATACAATCTTTTATATCTGCTTTAACTAGTCCACGTACGTAAGAGATGTAAACAATGGCTATCCCTCTGCAGAAAGTTTTTCTATCCGTTTCCTGGCAATGGGTTCCAACACAGGAACTATAAATGTCACACTCCAGATATCACTGCACTACAGTACTTATAAAGTCTTCTAATCACATGTCAAGTCCTCATTGGTCGCCCTCTAATTTTTCTTGAACTACGAACTTCCCGTGGCTATGTCCCACTGGCAACTGGCTCTCAACTGCTTCGGTTCAAGTCAAAGTCACATTGCGAATGACGGCCAGTCAGTCAGTAAGTCTTGGTGTCGAACACCCTCCTGGGGCTCATGACCAGATATTTATTACTGTTTGGCAGTTACGGTCTTATTTTTTGTGGGCGCCCTCTCTTACGAGAGGACGAGTCTGTCTTTTGTGTATGGTGCTGGTCCTTGCCAGCGCAGTCTCTCTCGGGTCCGAGTCCCTTGGTACTCGAGACCATATATTGCTGTCTCAAATTTGAGACTTCCCTTTTTGTCGCCTCCTACCAACTCCTTCGGTTATTCTGAGAATCTCGTTATATAGCCGTGGCACGAACCGCAGAGAAAATACTTACGCTGTCGTAAGAACCGTTGCGTTACCTGGGAACTGGTCACAAAGTCAAGGTCAAAGTCACATTGCGACCGACGGTCAGTCAGCCAGTAAGTCTTGGTGTCGAGCCCCATTTGGGGCTCATGACGGGTCTGTCTTTTGTATATGCTGCTGGGCCTTGCCAGCGCAGTCTTACTCGGGTCCGAGTCCCTTGGGACTCGCGACCATATTTTACTGTCTCAGAACTGAGACTTCCCTTTTCGTCGCCTCCTACGACTTGCAGGGTCACGGTGGAGGTATTCGACCCCGCCTCCACACGGGGTAATCGGCAACTGGTCACAGAGAACCCAGTTCCTATTTTAGCTTGGCGCAGACAACATAGAAAACAGAGTTTCCCCTATACTGTTGAATGTTGGGAAGTGTTTACTGAGCTGTTGCCTGGCAATACTTTGACCAAATCTGTATCAATAATTTATGATTCACTTAATCCCTGCAGCTGCATTATGTCCCTGGGATCGACTCAGCCTCTAACAGATATCAGTACCAGGAATCTTCCTGGGGTTAAAGGACGGCCGGCGCCTAAGACTGACACCGTCATCTGTTTCTAGAAAATCGGCTCAGAGATGGCGCTGTACTTTTAAGAAAACTGACCCGCAAGTTTTACAGGAAATATTTCGTTCAGATAACATAATCGGTTATAAAATGTCGTTAATCTATCATGTTTAGTATTTTGGTATATATGTAACCAACCTTTCAGAAGTTTTAGAATTACTGAGGCAGCGCATTTTCTCCGGCACTTGTTTATAACATTCTCCCATAGCAGTGTGTAAAATATACCCTTATTTTATAGGACGTCTTTATTGCAGAAAACAAGTCAAGGAGGATGAGGTGGGCAGGGCATGTAGCACAAATGGAGAGAAGAGGAAATGCATATAGGATATTGGTGGGAAAGCCAGAAGGAAAGAGACCACTGGGAAGACCAAGGAGTAGGTGGGTGGACAATATTAAAATGGATCTTAGAGAGATAGGATGGGATGGTATGAATTGGATTGATCTGGCTCAGGATAGGGACCAGTGGATGGGTCTTGTGAATATGGTAATGAACACTCAGGTTCCATAAAATGCTGGGAAATTCTTGAGTAGCTGCAGAATTGGCGGCTCCTCAAGAAGGGCTCAGCTCCATGAGCAAAATAATTATTGCAGAAAACAAGAAATATATATTTAGATTTGAAGCAGATTTACTTTCTAGAAATCTGAACAAATTTACCTCGAGGAAAGGGGGAAAGCTATTGAAAATACTGGCTCGAAGTAAAGTAATTTAAAAGAAATCTAAATGAAAGCGGTGATTTTGTGACAAGGATGAAAATACGTAAAGAAAGGAGCTTTGAAATACCAACAAACTGTCAGTTCCAGGGGAGAAGCATAAGTAATAAACCTGGAGAAGAAGACACACAAAAGAAGAGTAGAACATAAAGCAATGTACAAATTCCAATACGAAGAAAGAGAAAGCTACAACAGGTAATTATGAGACTTAAAATACAAATATGAGACCAGATACTTGGCAGGTATCAGATGAACTAATTTGATAACCCACCCGCCCGAACGTGTCGTACTGTTCTCTCGGCGGTACTCTCACGTGTGCATTGACAACAAGAGATGAATACGCAGCTTCATTCGAGGTAAAACTGTGAAACTGATGTCTGAAGACGCGGTGAGGATCTGGAGAGAAGCGAAAACTGAAACCTTTGCAATATGAATATTGCGACATGACGCCTGAAAGCCGGAACAGTTCATTGTTAGGCAATGGCTCGGTAAACAGGATCCCGCTGAAATGAACACGTACGCAACAATAGGAGGACTGCCGTTTCTATGGAACGGGGAGATAAACACACCTCTATAACAAACGAGGAATTGTTAAGGAACGATGTTTTCTGTTTGGGCCTTGTAACCGAATTGCCAACCTCAGCTTGATTTAATGTAGTAGCATGTTTTGATCCATGGTAATTATCATGTTCGATTAGGTTTACTTGTAACATGCAGCAAATGGACAAGAGTTACATAGGCTATTTCTTGCTCTCAACAAGGAGTTTTAGCCCAGCTTTCGAACAAATAAATAAATAAAAATAATAAAAAAAAGAAAGAAAAAGAAAGAAAAAAAAAACGACTGGTCAACGCAGATGCGAAGTGAAACAGGAAGGACCCCCACAGCGTTGGTTATTAGAAAGTTACACAAAATTTTGCTTGTCGGAGTCCTTTGAGAACACGATAACTTAAAGATGGGAGTTTCCTCAACCCAAGCCAAGCTTAGCATTTATCAAGCTACTGACAGAATGTACGTTAAGTCTTTGAAGCCTAAATTCCCTGTAATCCTTAAATGGATTGGGGGAATACTTAATTAAGGTACTCATATTTTTCAAAAGTGACCAATCCTCGTAATTTAGGGAGGTGATTTGTGGAAAAAGAGGGCTCCGAGTTTTTAGCAGAGGCCATTCTACTAAATCAGTTGTTTCCCGACTCAGGAACCATACGGAGGCAAAATCTGCATCACTCCGAGATTTGTAATAAATTAATCAGTTGTTTCCCGACTCAAGAACCATACGGGCGCAAAATCTGCATTCCTCCAAAGTTATAATTAATTACGTAAAATTGGTGGACTTACTACGCTTATAGTTGTTCAAAATATAAGCTGTGTACCCTAAAGTGTGATTAAAACGGAAAATTAAAGTACCAGTGAAGTGGAATTTATAATATCGAAATGAATATTGAAAACCAGTAACGCAGTTCAATATTCAGGCGAAAATCAGTGTGATACATAACTTAACAAGCAGGTGTAATCAAGTGTTTCAAAGTCAAGCATCATCAACCAAACAGGAATAAAATGTCTTGTGGAACAAAGTGTGTGTGTGTGTGTTATAACAGGAGTTCCCCACTTCCCTTCCTGAGCGAGACCCTGCCAAACGACCTGAGAACAGAATCTTACCTCTACCGGAGAACTAGCAACCCACCACAACAACCCCTCATGAATCCTTCGCCCCTTTCATGAATCTGTAAACTGATAGTATCAGTTTACTGGCACCCAAATTACAACCCATTATCCTAAAGATCAGGGGTGTGTAAATGGTGATAAGTGGAGCAGGTTAAAGCCAGCTGTAGCCGCCGAGACCAGTAGCAGCCCAGCAGCCAGCGGCCGCAGACGACAGTTAATCTAAGTGGACTGCCAGTGGTAAGAAAACAGATATAAGAGAGAACATGGTGCAGCAACGGTGAATCGACGATTACAAGAAAATGACGACCAACGACGGCTTGAAGTCTCACTGAGTGGGTCGATTACAGCCTTCCCGAGGCTATATAACGAGGATCTCATGCCAGCTCAGAATTGACGGAGTTACTGAGATGTCAACGATTTCAGTTCATACTTGGAATTAGGCTGTGCAAAGAAGACTTTATGTGTGCTGCAGTTACAGTGAGACTGGTATAATTACTGTGTTACAATACGTTGCCAGGATACGACTAGTGAAGACTGAGAAGAATCAGCGTGGCGTGATATGTAGTGTGGAAATCAGAAATAATTTTATAGTTATTTGTAGTTATGACCATAAGTGGTTAATAAATCTATACATTAATCCAACCTCGTCTATAGTCACCCCTACACTTGACAATAGTAACACCCAAACAATCTGCACAGCCGCAACAGCGGATGTCGCGTCTACACGTCTAACTAAACTGATATTTCTACTGTCTTCTGGAATGTGAAACTGAAGTTTCGTAGATCTTTACAGATATTTCAGAAGGACGCACAGACTACGTAATTCTACCCACGGTATTGATCCCACACGTCGAGGAAGATGTACCAGACTTCACGTCACATTCCACTACACAGCGCTCTTCATATTCAAAGCCATGAACACCTTGCATCTTAAACAGACTAAATCCAAAGAGCGAAATATAACTTGAAAACTAATAATTCTCAAGTTAGTCAAGAAAATATCTACCTTTTCAGGAACCCGAAGGTTCATTACCCTCTTCACAAAAACCTGTCACTGGTCCATACTCTGAGCCAGATGAATACAGCATACATTCTCTCATATTATTTATTTCAGACACATTTTAGTATTATCCTTTCACGTTCATATATCAATGGGAATATCATTAGGTTAATTAAAATGTGATCAACAAACATTAATAAATGTGGACCTTTGTGACTGCCAAAAGTAACACAAAATTATTTAACAACCATGCGGGTCGATACAGGTCAGTAACTATAGCGACCGGATATGTGGACGACGATCAGAGTTCGATTCTCGGCATGGTCCCTTTCTCTCTCTGTAGTGTCCAGACTAGCTCCAAGGCCCACAGTCTCCTGTACAATGGGCAGGGGCTAAAGCTGACAACACACTTCCATCTAGTGCCGAGTTCAGTAATGGGTGGATATATACCTCCACGCCACTATACGTCCCCATGGCGCGGTGCTTATCACGAAGAGGGGCAAATATTATACAACCCATAACTTAAGATGTTGCAGCACCTTTTGCCTTATCTCTTTAGAACAGAGTGGTAACTACATGTACCATTTCCTTTAACAGAACTCTGCATTCTTACCGCACAGTGTATCTGTATGTTCCGTATGGTTCTCACAATAAACAGCGACTGTTTCTCTAAACAGCATTAACCGGTTGGGTTTTGTAGCGTAGACGTAATGTGTTTTCTGTGAGGTACGAACTGAGTTTGTATCTATTATAATATTTAGAAGAAATTTAGTCTTTAATATTTCGTCTTACACCTAAAACATACGTTTAGCCTTACCACTGTCTTGCACCAAGGTATAGATTGTAATGTGAATTTCTGTTATGTGGTATTCACTTCCGGGCCTCAGGGGGATTCGATTCCCGGTCTCCAGCTTTACATAATCTAGCGAGAACATGGGTGAAATATGCACTACTACCTTACGTAACGAGCAACAGTAAACTTGTAGTATGAAACAAGAAGTCCGGTCACAATATGACATCGTTACAGGGCGTCTACTGAATTAGTACTTTTTGTGGTTTGTTGTTTTTAATTCGCTTAGTGGGGGGTGAATTCCAGCTGGGTCCACTCGGCACGTCGACCACTGAATGGCCTATTGTAACTGCCCCGGGTGATTATATTGATGGAGAATTTGGTGGAGTGAAGATTAGCAGAGGAAACCGAAGTACTCGGAGAAAACCTGCCCCAGCGCCACTTTGTCAACCACAAATGCCACTTGACCAGACCCGGGCTCGAACCCGGGCCGCCGCGGTGGGTAGCCAGTGACTAACCGCTTGAGCTATGGCACGGCCTTGTGGTTTATTTAACGATGCTGTTAGTATCTAGACCATATACGAGCGTCGGATGATACAATGACTAATGAATGATGAACTGTATGGGATTTGGAAGGACACGGTGTAGACTAAATCGAGACGTTATCCTGGCATTTGCCACAAGACACCTCATGCAGGATAGACAGTGTCCCGCTCGGGATTCGAACCGACAGTTTTGGCGCACTGGATGAGATAGCGCTAAAGCAAGAGACACACTCAGTTACTGTTGTCATACACAGTCAAAACGTTTTGCTCTGTAGAATTGTGAGGGCTGTGGATCCTGTTTGTGTAGCACCGAGTCCGAGCAGTGAAAGCAGAACTCTCAGAAATAACACTCCCGATGCGTCACTTCGACTCCACTCAGTAATTTCCGTCGAAATGTAAACGAATTTAAATTTTGTTCCAGTTTTAAAATATTTATTGTTACGGCTCGGAAAGAAAATGTTTACTAACTGCGAACCCTTACAAAACAACGCATACTTCTAACCGAACCCATCGTTTCGGTTAAAAAATGCGTTGTTAACATTAAACTGTTTGACGTGATGGGGAGGTTTACGCGCCCTGTTTATGTAGAGGGTGAATTGTGATGTTACACTTTAATAGCGTACACTCCCCTTAAGATGGTGTGCGACCGAGCGACCGAAACATGTCGGGGTTTTAACAAGATGTAATTAACACGAGGAAATAAACTAGACAGTAATTTGCATGTTGCTCTATTATGCGCAGTATATCGGGTAAATGAACTCTAGAAGCAGAGCGGGACAGCAAGTTCCTGGTAGGATGATCCAGGACAGACAGACCGAAGGTAGGAACCAGACGAAAGATACTCTCAGGTCCTCCAGGTTGGGGGATGGACGACAGGCTAACAATCCCATCTCGTAAAAAAAAAAAAAACTAAGTTAAATTAGATAACAAAAAGGTCCAAGTTATGACTATGGAGTGTCCTATATTTTTGGATATGACGCCGTATAGTACGGTAAAAGTCAACAGACGTTTAGGAGGAATATATCGCTTCCTTTTTCAGGGTCGAAGCGTTAGCCAAGTAAGAAACCGACAAGAAATAAACATGTAGTAATTAACAAGTACTATCCTAGCCTACTTTCTGTTAGTTTCTTGACTGGTTTACATTTACACACTGAACACTGAGGTGACATATATTTCCGAAACCGCTGGAGAACTTCTGCCAAACTACACGGCATTACAACCCCAAAAGATCATATTCTAAATTATAACTTTATATAGGGGTTTCTGGTACCCTGAAGAAGGAGGCATCATATTCCTTGGAAACGTTTGCACCGAGAGTACTTGACAGCTACTTTATTTCTATTTATGGTGTAAGTATCAAGTAGCTAAGGCCATACAGCGTCGAATAATAGGATGATCAGTGAATAATGAATTGGAAATGATGTGGAAGGAAGCGGTCGAAGACTAATTTGAGGTATCATACAGGGTGTCTCATGAGGAAATGTCAGTATTCTGGGATGTCATACTAAGCAAAAAAAAGTGTGTATGTGCATGTGTCCTATTTCGAACGGTTTCCGTGATAGAGCTAGTTCACTGTACAGCTCCAAAGCTGTTGACGAGAAAGAGTTATTACGTCCTGTTTCTAATACCGGTATTTATTGTTCAAGTGGTTTGCCTAGTATAAAACATTTTCGAAAATTCCACCGGCAACACCAATGCATTTTGCAACTCGTGTGAGGATATGGCGTGTTGCTCGTCTGTACAGAGAAATAGCTCTATCTCGGAAACCGCTCGGAATAGAACACATGTACATACACACAGTTTGCTTAGAATGACCGATACTATGTCCTCCCAGAATATTCACCTTTCATCCTGGGACATTCTGTATAGACAGAGGCACTCATGAGAACCATAAGAGACCTCATGTAGAGTACATGGTGTCGCGGACGAGGTACAAACCGGGCGTCTCCCAAGTATGAGTCAGAAGTGTTACCACTCGAACGAACTCGCTATTAACTACGGGCACCGTGAAACATGGAGCAGCACCCACCTCGCAGCTAAAAAATATGGGACGTGACGTTTTTGTTACAGACTTGTTTGGTTGAATGAATTGCAAATGGCCTTCAGTTGTTCGATCCTTCGGCCTTGTGAGTTAATCCAGGATCCTTCTTTTTCTTAACGACTTCTCTTGGCCTTTCTGTTCGTAGAATTTCTAACTATGACGAATTAAAGAATGCGATGTCGAAACCGGATTTTATACGCGTTAAAAAACAGAGCAAAAAAAAAACACCGAGCTCTTTAATTCAAGATCAGAATTAATGCCAACTAACGACGTAATTTTCCTTAAAACCTTATTTAATTATATTTTCCTGTCTTTTAGATTTATATAATTACACCAAATTTCTATTCTTTGATTTCACTTAACGTTTTCACGTTAATATCTGGCTGAAGACAAACTGTGTTACAAGGCGTTTCAAAAGAACGTGGGATCTCACCGCAATATCATTACAATTGCTGTCTCCTTGGGAACATGACAACATCTGAGCAAGTTACCATGGAAACCTGAGTACATACTGCCAGATATCTGACGGTGAATCCGAGACTAATATTTCCCAATCTTTTAAACGGCAAACAGTTACCGACGTTTCGGAAGATAACTTCAGAGAATAGGGGTTGCAAGATTTCCGGAGTCGCGAGACAGTAAAATATGGTCGTGATCCCTGCGGGATTCGGGAACCAAGACTGTGTTGCCGAGGTCCAACAGCAATTTAGCAGTGAGACAGACGTTTCGGAAGATGGTTTTTTCTTATTCCATGAGCGTCGGCAGGGAGAGGGGAAAGTCAGACCTATTTATATTCATTTTTAAATCAAAATTAAAGAATATTATTAATAATAAAAATTACAAATATTTTTGAGTATCCCTTCAACCCCAGGGTAATCAATACAAATACTCATGAACGGTTTAAACGTAAGTTTGTAAGCAAAAATTTTGGCTGCTCCCCCTCCCACGGAAAATGGGCAGCCCCAATACCTATTTACCATACTTACGGTGTCACATCTCAGAACATTTTATATGTTGCGTGCACGCACGCACACACACAGGGTGTTTCAGAACAGGGTGCTGACGAGAACAACGGCTAACAGAAGGATGAATATAATTACATAATGAAGGATATTTTTAAGGATGTCAGAGCGTGGGCTAGATTCAGCTGGCCCAGCTGTTGGGAACATGGTACTGAAACTTGGTGTCCCATAAAGGCTTGGATGTGCTGAATAGCTGAGCAACTGTCAGCTTTACATAAGGACGGCAGGGCGTGGACTGGGTTTAAGTGGCTCACGATGTGGTCCAACGAGGGGCTCTTGTGAACACGGTAATGAACGCTTTGGGTTCCATACAAGTGAGGATTATCTTGCCTGAAATTTCAGTTTCTCAAGGACTCACATAGGCCCATACTTCTCAGGCAGGACGGTTTCCTCTAGTGTGGTACATTTTCCCTTACTGGGTTTCTTCGGTTCTGACGCGAGTGCTTTCTAAGCTCAACACGTCACACAGACCGGGGAAAGATAATTTTTCAATTCTTATGGACATGCAAGTGCTGCCGCTTGCACGTGAAGGCGAAATATTGAATTATTTATGACCAGAATATTGGCTTGAAAGAAATCTTCATAGCAGAGCGTCTTGACCCCGGATCGAATCCCGGGGTATCCTGTATTGGCTCACGCTCAATATCTTCATGCAAATGAGATGGTATTATTAGACTGACAGCCACAGTTCGAGCCTCAGGAATAGCTGTTGAGTCTGTGTCAAACTGAAGGCCCGGTGTTGTTTCTTAAGCGTGTGGAACTTGGTCTCTTATCCTAGGGGAAGAACATAGAGTGAGGGTGTTTTGACAGCATGGTGAAAGGTAAAGTGAAAGTTGTCGTTGTGCCGGTCACGGTAGCTGAGCGGTCTAAGGCATGTACTGCCTTCGCTCGCTCGGAAGCCGGGATCGTGGGTTCGAATCCCTCACAAGACATGGATGTTTGGTATGTGTGTGTATTTATTCTGTGTTCGTGCAGTCCTGTGTTTAGGTAGAGGCCTTGCGACGAGCTGATCACTCGTCCAAGGAGTCCTACCATCTGTAAAATGATAATGAAATTGAAAAAATCAGAGGTCAGGGCCCAAGGGGGCTGTAGAGTCAGCGAAAAAAAAGTTGTCCCTCAGCTTAATTAGTTAAGCACTATGCTCGGAAGACATATGGGGTAGAGGAAGCATTATTTCACTATCCTCGACCTCGGCACTAGATGGAGGTGAGGGGTCGGCTTCAAGCCCCTGCCGCTTTACTCGATGGCTACCCAATGGATAGGGGGCTGGCTGGGCCCCAGAGGCGGGTTTGGAGGCTGTGGAGGGAAGAACAATATTGTACCGTCGGGAATCGAGCCCGGGGAGTCCAGCCCGTCGCTATACCGACTACTGTCTAATATGGTACTAAGGTGAATATTTGTATATAACAGACAAACCACAATAGCTCAGTCAGTACAGTGACTATGTAATAGGATGCACAACGGGAAAACAAGGTCTCAGACCCTAGAGATTAAAATAGACGAAACTATAATTTTACCTGCAGTTTTGTATAGGTTTGAAAATTCGGCTCTTATTGTACTTAAAGGGATGTCCTTGGGAATAGAGCGCTTAGGAGAATATGTGGGCCAGAGGGGCAGGGGAGTATCGGGAGAATATTTGTCGACTGCGGCGGTGAATGGTTCTTCCCACAAGCGCTCTCACAGTGTGGATGGCCGCTCTTTCGTCCCGCTCAACGGTGACAACAATAACGCAGAGTGAGAACTGCTGGTTACCGTGCAGTACGTATCTCTAAGAAACAGCGCTCTCTGACTGTAACACAGGGGCCATAATCCTCCTCGCACCCACAGTACGCCAACTTAAAAGCATAACCTCCTGTAGACTGTGGCTACAGTAACCGGTGTTGTATCCACATATGCTATGCTTTCATAGTGACAACAGCCCGCCATTGGACACGATCCTGAGCCAGATGAAACCACAATAAACTTTCGAATCTACATTAATACTGCCACACGTAGACTACAGACGGGGTTTGGATTGGTAACTGGATTTACCGAACATTTACAGAACGCAACTACAAATAACTATGCCAGTCTCACTCCAAAGTTCGCTGCAACTATAACACATACAGCCGTTGCTTAGTAGCGGCTTCCAACGGTGGACGTTCCGCTTCCTCTGGGTTCTCCAGCTGTTCCCTGCCTCATCTACCAGCTTCTCACTTCTCACAACTACAGTTCTCAACTGACTCAACCAAAAACTGAACTACTAGTGCTCGTTATACAGTGCCGGCACGGATCGCACAGAAAACGTCTCTCCAATTATTGTATGTTCTCTCGTTGCCGGGGAAACAACGTGTCCACAGAGATGTTCCCTGTTGTACTGGTGCCTGTTCACACAGCAATTACTTGGCAATGAGTCTACATTTCATAACATCATATTCTCGTATATGTAATTTAACTACCGTATACATACATCTACTGAGTATCTATGATGCAAAATATATTAAATGAGCACAAGCCCCGCATTATCATGTAGAGTAGACGCGTTTTTTCTCCAAAGTCATAATACAGTCAAGATTTTAATCAGAGTGGGTTTGAAACCAGATTTGCAATTGTTTGGAAAAAACCTCAATGCCCAATTAATTACATTGGTACTGCATCTACTTGCTCGGCACCTGGGCTCTGGCGGTAATTGCAAAGTCTTACGAAATACAGGTAGGCGGGTACAATTGGCTTCGTGAATTGGAAGCCGAGCTGTCGCCTGGCAACAAGGGGCAATGGAGCGGAGCGGCTCGAAAAACGCAGGCAAACGGCAAGGTGTGGTACGTAAGGAAAGCCAACTTCAACAAATGTGACTAACGCCTTACTGACTTACTCTTAGGCGCAGACTTCGTCTTGAGAGGGATAGAGTTGCTCCTTTACTTGAGAAATTCCGAGCATTTTATTCCACTCCGCCATACGTCTTCATGACATAGTGCTTAACTAATTAAGCACAGGGACAACTTTACCTTTTACCTACTGGTTCATTACCTTCTTCACAACAGGCCACCACTGGCCCACATTTCGAACCAAACGAATCCAATCCACAATTTCCCATCCTATTTCTTTAAGATTCATTTTAATATTAGTGTGTGTGCTAATCTGGGCTGTAACATTTTGTAATTCCGAGAAAGCCAGATGTTTCGGAGGAACATTACGCTTCCATCTTCAGAATCGAAGGGTAAGCCAAGCAAGAAACCAGTAGAATCAGGCTCAAGGCATTATAACACAGAACATCACATATTTCATAGTCACCTCAAATCCAGCATTTTAAAATTGTTCTCCCATCTACGCCTAAATCTTCTAAGTTGTCTCTTCCCTTCAGATTTTCCGATCAAAATTTTGCACCCATTTATCTTCCTTCTGATGTGTGTTACATGCCACGACCAACTCATTCTCTTTGGTTTGACCATCCCAATAGCATGACGGGAGGAGCACAAGTTTCCTGTCACATCCTGCCGCTAAGTCTGATTCTTCCCCTATCCCCAGCACCTGCAAAACTATGTGTTTCACTCAATATCAGGGTACGAGCTTCGATCCCCAAAACTTATTTTAGCGACGATGGATTCCAGTAATGGGAAGCAAATTTTTTGTGTCCCCTAAGCGTTCCGCAGGGCCGAGCCATATTTCAAGCGGTTAGTCGCTGGCTTCCCACAGCAGCGGCCCGGGTTCGATCCTGGGTCTGGTCAAGTGGGATTTGTGGTGGACAAAGTGGCGCTGGGGCAGGTGTCCTCCGAGTACTTCGGTTTCCCCTGCCAATTTTCATTCCACCAATTGCTCCACAATCACCCTCACCTATCATCTGGGGCTGGTACAATAGGCCAGAAGTGGCCGCAGTACAAGGGACTTAGTCCCACCCCACTAGCAATAAAAAAAGCGTTCCGCGAATACTCCTTTAAATGTATCTAGGATTAGGAGCCGATATGAAAGCCCCATAAACCTACAAGTGCCAAGAGTCGAAATTTTAGACCTTTATATTAATTGCTCTATCTGAAAATATGTTACATCTGTTGCCAATTTATCGGAATTACATAGTCAAGAAATATTTGGAAGGAAACGTTTCTCAACATGTAATGTTCTTAGGAGAGTATATTAACATTGGAGTGTCCTACCACTGCGGGAGCATTCTCGGGCACATTTTGAGTTAAATATTCTGATGGCAGAATAATAAGCACAAATATACAGTCTATATGATACAGTGGCACACAAAACCACATTTTTTCGTTTTTACATAAGCAGAAACCAATCCCAGTTATGTTCTAACTTGAATTTGTCATGCAATGCTAAACTAATGTTCTACGTATTCAAACTCAAAAAGATTTTTTAAATTATTTTTCATTGTTACAGAGAATTTTCTACGTTCCATTTGATTGCTTTTACGATACACAAAAATATTCGGGCGGTAGATAAATGTTACAAGACCTCAGAGAAACGGTCGATAAACATACAACTCCTTTCAAATGCATAACGGTCTATGTCACAATTTTAACGGCATGCGTGCTGCCTAACCAAAGGATAATGACATCCGAGTAGGGCTTACTTACTTAATCCGTTTTTCTTATACCTTTATGGCGTCGAGTTCTTTTTTTCATTTTGATCATTTTACAGACGGCAAAACTCATTGGACGAGTGATCAGTTCGTCTCAAGGCCGCTACCTAAACACACGACAAAACAAACAAAGAATAAACACATATACATAACAAACATCCACGCCTTGTGTGGGATTCGAATCCACGATCCCGGTTTTCGAGAGGGCGAAGACAGTTCATGCCTTTAGACGGAGCGGCTACTGTGACCGGCTCGAATAGGGCACCCTCTTGAAACTATTACAGTACCACCCTTAGAGTGATTTTCTTGGGGCTGGTTTAACACATTTTTCTCGAGGCAAGAACAAATTACAGAAAGCCTTCGTGACAATAATCAGCTAAATCAGGCGAGGTCTACATCCTAAACACGAAGTGGTTCCGCTGTCACTGCGGCAGATTTCTTCCAGCAGACTCCTTTTCCTAGCCAGCACCCACATCTAATTAACTATGTACTTCACTGAGATGCTAACAGTCGCTGAGCTACTCAAGAAACACTCCACCTTTTATGGAACATTTCGGTTCATTAGAAGATATCTGTTTGCTGGTTGCCTGGTCCACTCTTCTACCTTGAAGATGCGGGTATTTCTTCCGGAATGTCCGTGAATTTGTACCAAAATATACGGCGCCATATCACAGAAGATAATACTCTTCATATTTACAAGTTCTTCATAGTCACCGCCGTGAAAGCCTCAAATCTTACACTTCTAGTCTACTTTCCTTATTTTAAAAAATAAAAAGCAGGCTTATGAGATCACTTTGCTGTCTGTGTGTCTGTGTTTCCCTTAATACTGCTAGGCAAACATATTGTTGCGGCAACGAATACATATGCAACAATAGAAGACTGCTGGACGAATTGTTTCCTATACGGTCCTGTCGTATCAAACACTCAATAGGTAGCGAAAGAAAAGTAGGCGATCAGTGCGCGAGCGAGCGAGCGAGTGAGACAGTAAAATACAGTCGTGAATCCTGCGGGATTCAGAATCAAGTGCTGCTGTACTGGCGAGGACCGGCATCAGATAATCCAACCGACCGATTAGTTCTTTCCGGGCTAGCCCTGTAACAGTTCGCGGAGGCCCATAGGGATGTGAGACGTCGAGGTTTCCACATTTCCAGACAGTCGGCTCACACATAGCGGTGAGGCTGTCAGCCTTACGCGCCAAGCTATCCCTGTAACAGGGTGTGAATAACCACAGGAATGTGAGACGTCGAGGTTTCCAAATTTCCAGACAGTCGGCTCATACATAGCGGTGAGGTCAGCCTTACGCGCCAAGCTATCCCTATAACAGGGTGTGAATAACCATAGGAATGTGAGATGTCGAGGCTTCCACATTTTCTAGATAGTCGGCTCACAGATGGCGGTGAGGTTGTCAGCCTTACGCGCCAAGCTAACCCTGTAACAAACTGTGGAGGCCCATAGGGCTGTGAGACGTCGAGGCTCCCAAAATTTTCTAGATCATCGGCTCACAGATGATTCATGCAATACGTTTAAAAGTAAGTCGCTGAGAAGTGAGGAAATCACCAGACACAGACAAACCCCAACATGTGTGCTCAATTTCATAACCCCAGAGCTTATGCTTGCCAAGATAAATGCATGTGCATGTGATAGGAATACTGTGGGCTTCACAACCTGTCCTTAACTCCCATGCCAATAAAATTATAGCTTTGTGTACCTTAATGGTATCCGTCACACCCGGTATCTGCGCACGATCCTGAGTTCATGTCTATGCACTGTCACGCATGAATAGCTTGCTCTGGTAAGTAATGTCTTCAAGAGAGTGAAACAGAATGTCCGTGTGTAGCTCCCGAGGGCTAAATGCTCCACGTTGACTGTTACGGGAACAAGGCTCTAAGTCCATTCACTGTTCACCGAATGAGTCAAGTTCGTGACACAGTTTACTGCAAGTCATGCTCCTGGTAGGCATAGCAATGTGTGACAAGGCAGGAAACCTAACGGCCCTGCCACTTTCGCTCTCATTTCCTCATTATCTCGAAAACCGTAGGACTTGTGGAAAATGCATATTGCGACTATCGACGGGGTTTTGGCTTGGATTTATTGACCTCCTATACACATGACTAGGAAATAAGAACAGTTACGGCGCCACAGCACACGCTAACTCTTTCTCAGCCAGCAGTGTCTTAATTAGTAATTGCCTGGTAATGGCTTCTAACAGTGGCTATTCCTCTGGTTTCATGTTCAAGTGCTTTCTGAATGGTGGGTCCCTTCCAACTGTGCGTTCTTGCTCCTGATGTTCTCCTTACGAGCCCTCGGCACGGACCACTGTAGAAAACATCGTTTCCAACAGTACCTCCACTGTTGCGCGCGGGAACCTGTCTCTTTGTGAACTTAGCCGAAAAACGAATGTTGTTTCAGAGCCGTTCGCTAGCAACAGCTGTTTCTCTAACTTCATAGTTCTTGCTTTTAACAAATATACCAAGATACTGAACACAGAATATGCGCCTCATTCTTCTCTATAACTTGCAACCGAAAAATTTATCGCTGCGATAAACATTTATTGAATTACGTCGAGATGCGATCACAAAGGAATGCATGTAGTAAGGTAAACTGTTCGCTATTATAGTCCGATTTTATCAAGAATTTGAATTTCTTCACAAATTTTAAATAAAACTTGCCAGTATGAAATTCAGTAAAAACCCACTGAGTTTTCCCCCAGTTATTATAATAACACACATGAACAGACGGGCACGGAGAAGAGAAAAGGCAAAATTTTGTGCCTAAATCGTGAAAACGAAAGTTGGGAGTCAAAAATAAATGGACTATTATCATCATCATCATCATCATCATTTAGAAGCGCCTAAAAAGTGTTACAACTTCTATTTTCCGGCAACTGTTTGCTTATTTAATTAACATTTAAAACAGACGCATGAGGTTACCAATACATTTCTAGTTGCGAAATTTCATTGTAGTTTGCAACTAAAGACCACGCTGACTTCATAGAGGGGGGGAGCCTGTCCGACTTAAAAATCGTTCTGTAGCATGTGGGCGTCATCACCTTATCAAGGAATAACAATTTGTTTGACATACATTGCCCATATTTTTGTCTGCACTTCACAGTGATCTCAGACCACAGTTTAATCGCCAACGGTAACGGCGCAAGCATTTTCACTGCGCTTGCAGTAAGCTTTAATGATATAATGATACAACTTCGCGTGGCTGACCTCTGCTGTGGCAGACTTAATTCCTTCATCCTGAGAGTGAGTTCGGCCTTCATAAGTCGACCGATGTTGTACCAATCTCCGAGTAACCGCGCCCTGTGGGGCTTTAGTCAGAGGAATAATTACAGCTTCGAGGAGGGAGGACATAGACTACAGTGTCTTGGTCAAACCGGATCCACGCTCGTTCGGTGTGTAGCAAGTGACACCGGTTGTCTGAAAACGTTGCATTTGTAATGGATCATGCAGAAGGACAATTCCATTGCCCGAGACATGGCTACTTTCCCTGTCAGTATAACGCTATACTGTCGCTGAAGTACAGCTACAATTGTACTTCATTAAGAATCACGTCATTAATCTACAAGTGCCAAAAGCCGATAATTTCGATCTTTACAAAAATGTCTATATCTGACTGCATGTGACATCTGTTGGAATTACATCTTAACTACATAGTCAAGGAACATTTTGAAGTAATTTCCTTGAATTTGAAGTTCTTAAGGACATCTTATATATTACAAATTAAAAAATGGACTACCGGTAGATCTGAGAACTTAAAATGACGGCGAGCCACTGTAAGAATTAAAAATGACACTTCTAGTTCTGAGGCGTGTGGTGGAGGAGTAGGGATATACCTCTACGCCTTCTAATGTAGAGCCAATTAAAATCGAGAATATCTGGTTGAACCATTATTCGACAAGATATACAACTAACAAAATGCAAAGAAGAGGAATATCTGACTTGGCAACAATGGGAAAGGGATTTACAACAATGGAGATATGTATACAATAGATTTGTATCTGCAAAAACAGTTCTGCTTTCAGTCTTCTGACTCAATGAGGCAGATCTATACAAAATCCTAAATAACTCTTTGGAAAAATATTGCTCAAAAAGGGCTCCCTCCCGTGTTAAACTGAAATGATATTAAACAAATTAGGAAATGTATGCATTATAGCGAATTTGACCCAATGAGATTACATCATATCGAAAACCACAAGACTTGTAGAAAAAAAATGTGAGGCACATGTGTATTTTGTTTTTTTTTCGAACTCTAATTTTAAAAACATTTTCACTCGCATAAATACAGGAAAGAGTTACGCTCGAGTTGTGGGTAGAAACGAGTGTAGGGCTTCATGCCTAGAATCTGTCATTTTTATTACATTTCAACTAAAACTTGGAACTTGCAGATAAATTATAGTAAAACACGCCAGTATCAAATTTAATTAAAAATTGTTCAGCATTTCTAGAGTTGTAAAATGCAAATATGGTGGCAATAAGCGTATTTTTTTTTGCAAAATTTCCTTTTGAACATGACGGAAACAATGCTGCATATATACGCAGTAAGGTCGTGAGGTTATCCAAAAAGAACATATCTCATCTGAGACATTGGTAATTCTAAATTTGACTGATGGTTTAGCAGATATACCACTGACATTTTAGTCGTGACGTTGGCAACATTGCGTCATTTGTACTCCTCATGCGAGCCCGTAGAACGGGAACAGATCTCTAAAAACGAATTTCTCCATTGAAAAGGTGAAGGAGAGTAATTACGAGAGGCCATGGTTCCTGCTGACCTCTGGTGCTGAAATCGAGAAGACGATGTAAACAATGGCGATACGTCACGCGACGCATAAACGGTTCCAGCTGTCTGTGTGCACACAGTGGAGACACACAATTCCTCCAGATATTATGGAAACCAAGCAAGCTGTCTCAAGCAGTAAAGCTTTTGGCTTGTCTCCTGAAGGCGGCTCGTTAGAATCTCGTCTGAGACACAGACTATCCTGGCTGGCCTTTTCTGTGATTTTACTCAGTGCCCCCTAGACGAGTGCCAGGATAATACCTTCAACAAGTTCATGTATGTTTCCTTTCAATTCCTTTGAAGTTTACCGAAAGCAATCAATTTTTAAAATCATTCGATGGTAAAGGGTAAAGTTGTTCGTGTGCTTAACTAATTAAGCATTACGCCATGAAGACGTATGGGGGAGTGGATGTATAGACCAACGTATTCTTGACCTCTGCACTAAACAGAGGTGAGTGGTCAGCTTCACGCTTTGGCTGCTTTACTCCCGGTACCCATTCTATAGTAAGCTGGGTGGGACCAAACCGGTCTGGACGACGTTGAGAAAAATCTCGCCCATATCGGAACTCAAACTCCGACCCCTCGGCCATCCATCCCACAGCCAGTCGCTATACCGTCTGTGCTATCCCGTCTCCATGACACCGTGTAGTCTGATAGATAATTCCGAAGTTTTGGAGGAACATGCTGTCTCCATCTCCAGGGAATGTAGCTTGAACGTGGACGAAGCACGTTCCCCTAAAACGTTCCTGTCTACAAAATTACGCGGTATTACACCCAGAAGACGATAATCTTCATAGCTCTTACAGTACGTGCAACCTGCCTTAACGCTGAAAAAGAAAAGGTTCTGCACGCAGACAGACAGAGAGGCGTAACGTCCAATATACGCCTGCCTTTACGTCCCACAACTTTGCGTAAAAACCCCTTAAAGACACACACTTTCCTTGACGAAGTGAACCAGTAAACTAAATACTTTGTAGGCAATTAGTTGCACTGAATAATCGCGTAATTATTCACGTCTCCGTTCAACCGTTGACAGTTTTGTGGAGGCAGAAGTCCTTGACTTTCTTCTGAGAGCCTTTACGCACTAAGGCTCCTGGTAGGCTGCATCTAGCACATCACGCACACACAAGGAGATCTACCCAAGGAAGTTCATTCAGTCACATGTATTCTCGGACGTGATGCCATGAAGTCTGGTACCAAGGGCTGTTTCCAAGTCCATCCCAACTTATCATCCATCTACGATCATATACTTCGACAGTATACAGTCTAGTTACTGTCAGAGTCATGGCCGCGCCATAGCTCAAGCGGTTAGTCACTGGCTTTCTACCGCGGCGGCCCGGGTTCGATCCCGGGTCTGGCCAAGTGGGATTTGTGGTGGAGAAAGTGATGCTGGGGCAGGTTTTCTCTGAGAAGTTTGGTTTCCCCTGCCAATCTTCATTCCACCAATTGCTCCACAATCGTCCTCACCTATCATCTGGGGCTGGTACAATAGGCCAGAAGTGGCCGCAGTATAAGGGACTTAGTCCCACCCCACTAGCAATAAAAAATACTGTCAGAAGTCCCACCCCACTAGCAATAAAAAATACTGTCAGAGTCCCTGAAAACTCGCACAGAAATAGCTCAAACTTCACACGTTAGTATCACGACACAGAGTGGCTACGACTTCAAAGAAGGGACAACACTGAAATTTACACATGAAAGTACAATTGTAATTGTACAACTGGAAACAAAACACGATTAAGGATTCGAATATTATACAAAAACTTATATCACTCTAACAACCGTGGCTACTGTACGTAGCACAAAGCAAATTTCATAAGATCGTTGCGTTTTCTATTAGGTCCGCGGCACGCAACAGGAACGTGCCAGGAAACTTACACTTTCATTCTGCAGTGATATTCAAGGTAGGAAGGACGAGCGAGTGAACTCTGGGAACCTTCTAACAACATGACATTCTTTCTCCTCCCCCTTAATTTAAGTGTCTCCCACTTCTCCAATTATTTTTCATTTTATCTGTTCTTCTACTATACTTTCTGCCCCTTTCTCTCTGTCTCATAAACTTTTATTCCTCCAACAGACTTCTAGATGGGCTCACAGGCCAACTGCCCAAGATGGAGGTATCTCTTATCTCGAGGACACTGGACACGGCGAGTTTACTCTGTGTGGGGGGAGGGGGAATCTTTCGCGACCCTCCAAGCAAATATCAGGAAAGTGCCTATTGCAAACAGACCAGAGTCTCTTCTTCACGTATCGCTTCGCCTTCCTAATCCTCTTATCATCTTTTCATTATCAACAGCTCCACTGTTTGAGCCCTAAGGCCCATCCCCTCCCCTGCTGCATGGGCCGACCCCTCCACCGCAATTTCGGCCCCTTCAATTAAGTATCCTTACGTTATCCGACGGTGTGATAAAATGTGAAGTTGATATAACGTAGTTTAATAGCATACCAATTAATACTCCTGAGCACAGTCGGTACAGAGAATGGTTACGGACTGGACGGTCGAGAAGTTCAACTTCCGGCGCAGGCAAAACTCTTCCACGTCGTCCAAACCGGCCCTGGGGCCCATCAGCATCACATCCAGTGAGTACCAGGGGGCTCTTTCCCCGCGGATAGAGCGGCACGGGCGTGAAGGTAACCACTCACCGTCATCTAGTGCAGAGTTCAAGAAGGGTGGAGCTATACCTCCACACCCCCATAAATCTTCATGACAGAGTGCTTAAGTAAATAATCTCAAGGAAAACTTTATTTTCTTTTCACCTGCCATCATACTATCCGACGCTATGTAGCAATGAGGGACTGGCAGAGCCATAAAATGAACAAGTATTATAATTCAGAACTTGGTATCAATTTGTCGGCCTTCGTGAAGCTAAAACGTTACGTCTGTCGCAAAAACTGGCCAAGGATATCTCAAAGTATAATGTGGTTTGCCTATTTCAGACGACATATGCACAATTAATTAAATTTAGCACGGTACACAAGTCAGGAATGTTTATATGTCTCAAGAACTGGCAGTAAAAACGCTCATAAAAGGAAACCGCGCTTAGCCCTGAATACCTGAAACAATAAAGGTTAATGAGATGAGGATTGTTGTCCTTAAACCTACCAGATAATTCATACTTTATTACAAAACTTTTATTTGACCCTTTAAATCGCAGAGATTATTATATGTACCACTTGCGTAAACACGCTCACGGATAACTCAGTCGATATAGCAATGTACTAGACGTCTGGGGTTTGATTCCCGGTAGGGGAAGAGATTTTTTCTACACTTCACAGTGTCAATACTGGCCCCAGGGTGCACCGAGTTACCTACACAATGAGGGAGTGGGGAGGTAAAGCGGCCGGGGCGTGAAATTCACCACTCATCTACATCTAGTGCCGAGATCAGGAATGGTGGAGCTATATACGTACTTACTCCCCCACGTCTTCATGGTGTAGTGCTCAGTTACTTAAGGACAGGGACAGATTTGCCTTTTACTTGCTTGAACAAACAAAAAGCTCTGTATTCAGCCTACACAATAAACAGCGACTGTTTCCCTAAACAGCAGTAACCGGTTAGGCTCTGTAGCGTAGACGTAATGTGTTTCCTGTGAGGTACGGACTGAATTTGTATATATCACAAAACTTTGCATTAACGTTTGATTCTTAAATTGGTTGAAGAACTCCAATCTCTAGCCACACATACGCATGAGAGAAAGAAGTTATACCCCAGCGAGACAGCTGTTTGGAACTTTATTCTGCATTAAAATTCTGCCCACACAGCGTTGCTGTCTGTACCGTATGGCTCTCACAATAAACAGCGACTGTTTCCCTAAAGAGCAGTAACCGATTGGTCTCTGTAGCGGAGACGTAATGTGTTTCCTGTGAGGTACGGACTGAATTTGTATATATTACAAAACTTTGTATTCTGCCCACACAGAGTGTATTTGTCTGTACCGTATGGCTCTCACAGTAAACAGCGACTGTTTCCCTAAACAGCACTAAACGGTTGGGCTCTGTAGCGGAGACGTAATGTGTTTCCTGTGAGGTACGGACTAAATTCTTAAATGTAATTTTTTATGAAATGTGTGTTTCGAAGGGATTTTAATTCCACTTGTCTGGCGCTTATATTGACTGTATGTGACAGAAAGCATCCAGGACTAGAGTATTTGTGGAAGACGTAACATGAGACTGGGCAAAATTATATTACAAGAATTTTCAAAACTTGTACTTTACATTTTCAGGCACATTTACAAGAATGGGGACAGCCTATTAAATTCGCTCCTTCTGTTCCTCTGTAACGTACGCATGAGGCAACTCGAGAACGCCTTAACGGATTTTAATATAAGTTCATACTGGGGAGTTCTACTGATATTTTTGGAACAATTCTAATTTTGGCTAAATTGGAAAAGAAGTTTATTTTGAGGTTCTTACAGCGGTTATGACGAGCGATATGTACA
Organism: Cryptotermes secundus; assembly: GCF_002891405.2. Taxonomy (NCBI): domain Eukaryota; kingdom Metazoa; phylum Arthropoda; class Insecta; order Blattodea; family Kalotermitidae; genus Cryptotermes; species Cryptotermes secundus. The sequence goes on along the minus strand of NW_019743656.1, from coordinate 2,722,933 downwards.
GGGATGTCATGAAATTTATTGTGACATGCATTTATTGACGCTTCGGCAGAAAATACTGCTTCCAACTTCATGGTCGAAGAGTAAGCCAAGAAAGGAAGCAAGCGGCAAACTGTTACTGTTTAACAATTTTCGTGAAGGATAGAGATTCATTCCTCAGGTTATACAACTGACAACTAGCGCCTCCTTCGGAACAATTCCCATTCACTGCAGGTCGAGTTCGTAGTTGGCTGAAGAAAATGACAGTCATTAATCCGTGTAAAATTTAAAAAACTGCAAATACATTTAGACCAATTTTTTGTTAAAACTGTAGCATGAACACAAAGTACGTGATCTAAGGCAGTGGACCCCAACCTGGCGTTCCAGGACCCCTGCAGGTTCGACAGCGTGTTACTGGCTTAACGCAAGAAATACTGCTTTTTAGTTACATATACATTTATACATATACATATTATTCGGCAGTGAATAAATGAGAAACTAGTTCATTATTAGTTAATAAAAGGGGCGGACGGACAGGCGGATGCTTTAAAATAAATGAGGCTCGTGAAAAGAGGGGGNCAGGACATGCAATGAAGTAGTTCGACGTACATAGAAAAGCACCTGAAGATGACACTTTAGTGCTGAAATATGTAGTGCAAGAGAGAAGAGTAAGGTGAATAAATGTATGCACTGTAAGACGGTCAGAATAAATCATGGACTCAAGTTTATGCTTAGTTTCATGCCTATTTGGACCTATGGAATCGAAGTATGTGGATGCGCCAGTAAATCGAACATAGCCATAATGCAACGAAGGCAGTCCAAAATACTGCGGATGGTCACAAATGCACCTTGGTATGTGACTCATCAGACCCTACATAACGATCTCAATGTACCATTCATCAAAGAAGTCATCCAAGAAAAAAGCATAAAACATCATGATAAACTAGGGCACCATAGTAATACATTACTGCAGCCCCTACCGGAACAACAACGAAGAAAACTGAAAGAAACTGTGGCCAGCAGATCTACTTGATGGTTGAAGAGGATCTCTCATTGGAGGAGCCCTCATCACGATACAATAAGCACACGAGAACGGTGTTTAAATTAGCAAATTAGCTTAAAGAATGTATTTAATTCTGATTGCTAATAAATATATATAT
>NW_019743656.1:2709714-2721752 GCF_002891405.2 Cryptotermes secundus | reverse complement strand
TCGAGCATCATTTGCTCTGTGCTTCAAGTCGCTGCTGATGACGCTGCTTCCGGCATCAGTTTTTGGTGTCTCTCTTCGTCTGCTGCCTACCCTTTGACCTGTCCAGCAAGGGAGGCCCTGCCAGTAGCTACGCTACCGCTGGTATAGCTCTCAGGGTCCTTGGCATACTCAAACCCCCTCACCACGATAAGGTGGTTATATATATAAAATGCTTAATTTCTAACGTCTCCATTTGCGGGCAATTTGACCTCCTTGGACTCTTCCCACGTGGCAAGGGCGAAGAGCAATTTCTGAGATGACGACGCCCTGTAGGCCACATTTCTTACCGCCCACGATACAGCGATGAGAGTGGCATGGACACAGGGGTCCCACCGCTAACCCTGAGCTCCAGACCACGATAGAGGGGGCCGAGGCAGGCATTTTTATAAACACACACGGCTTCTTTTAAGCCGTCTTCAGTATCTGGACTATATACACCGAGTGGAAGGCTGAAGAATGAGGAATTGGAAGAAAGCGATAGTGACATAATCTAGATATTATCCAGGCATTTTCGTGGATGAACCCAGGAGAACCACGAAAAACCTCAGTCAGAAGATTCGGTGACCCGGCCGAGAGTCGAACCCAGTACTGGTTAGCTCAGCACCAACCTTCCGTGGAGGGCCATATGGTTGTGAGATGTCGAGGATCCCACATTTTGTAGACTATCGGCTCACAGATGGCGGTGAGGCTGTCAGCCTTACGCGCCGACTGACCGCGTCTTTACCCCCAAAAAGATTCCTGGTACTCATTTCTGTTAGGTGTTGAGTAGAACCCAGGGCCACTGTGTGGCTGGAAGGATTAGGTCAATTGAAAAATCCAATGACCTCGTTGAGAATCGAACCCGCAACCTCCGGGCTTGTACCATAGTGCCCCAACCAACTACGCTACCGCGTGCAGGGCGTATAAAGTAAAAGAGCACACAGAAGGTGGTCGCTGTGTAACGGTGGGCTTGGTCCGCCCCTTGTTCGCTCAAGGTGCATAAACGGAGAACGAGAAGAGGATGTAAGATTCTAATGGATAAACATGACAGAACGAAGAATGAAAGGGCAATGGCCAAATAGTGAAAGTGAAGGGAGAAAAGGAAGAGTAAAGAAAGATAACATGAGGTAGTCACAACGACAAATGGATGATTACTGATTTCATTATATCCTTTGTTTTTCGAAATACAAATTTTTTGATACTTGCAGATAGACAGGCCTGCTACTGCTCAGCACAGACAAGTCTTAGTAACCTAAAGTGTATTCCCACCGCGGCGGCCCGGGTTCGATCCTGGGTCTGGTCAAGTGGGATTTGTGGTGGACAAAGTGGCTCTGGGGCAGGTTTTCTCCCAGTACTTCGGTTTCCCCTGCTAATCTTCATTCCACCAATTGCTCCACAATCACCCTCACCTATCATCTGCGGCTGGTACAATAGGCCGTATGTGGCCGCAGTACAAGGGACTTAGTCCCACCCCACTGGCAATAAAAAACCTAAAGAGTACACAAATATTCGCATTTATATCAACAACTTACAGCAAACCCTAGCTAATCCGGAGTAATTGGAGGAAGAGGTTGTCATCCGAATGAAACGATAATCCATATTTGTGAAACAAAAGGAACCCTAAAAACCCTTTAGAACACAAATGTAAAATTTAATTATGTAGGTAGTGCTAATGAAAACAGAGAAAAATATTATATTTTAGCGTCCTGTTACACTGATTCATGTCCATGGTTTATGCTGACCGTCTTACAGTGTATACACTTTTTCACCTTATTCTTCACTTCCACACTACATGCTTCAGCACTAATGTGCCATCTTCAGGTGTCTTTATGCACGTTAAACTATTGTACTGCATGCCATAATGTCTTCATTCTAAAATGACTAAAATCTGTATTCGTCATATAGACGATGAATTCTAAATAATAAAACTTTTCAGGATTCTTCCTACGTCGCACTCAAACACGCGAATTACGCCAATCCTTTTTTATGTGAGCATTCTTCCTACATATATTTGTGTATCGTGTTCTGTGTTGTGTCTTGCTCCTGTCACTGCATGCGTTGTACTGCTGGATCTGTGTCACACAGATCCAGCAGTACAACCCGGATAGCTCAGTCAGTATAGTGACTAGACCATGGAAAGGGGACTCTATTCTCGGTGAGGACAGAAAATGTTTCTATTTACCATCTCGTTCAGACTGGTTCCGAAGCGCACACAGCCTCCTCACCAACGACACCCTCCGCCATTTCCCCTGTCAGGGACGTAAAACTGACCATTCATCTCCATCTGGTGTCGAAGGTTAAGAATACGCGGAGCTATACCTCCACTCCAGCATACGTTTTCTTGGCGAGGCAGGGTCAATAAGGTTATACGGTTCATGGGTTCTGCCTGAAGGTTCCTCAACGCGGAGAATAAAAGTTTTCTTGGCGATGCGTTTAAGTGCAGGGTCTGTCTGAAGGTTCCTCAACATAGAGAAGAAAAGTACCTGGCGTGATAATTTAGTAGGAGAACATGCCCCAGGTGTAAATTCGACACACGCGAGGCGGACAAGACACAGGAACTAGAACGACTCTCTGAAGTTCGACAAACAAAAGCATCTGTGAGACACAACAAAAAAATAAGACAGACCTTTCACTCTCTAGAGCTCTTGGATCGATGGAGGGTACAGATGGCCGAAGGAGAGCTTCAGGAGGGGCGATGTCGTGGTGCCAGAGTATAAATACGTTACGTGAGGCTACACCGAGCATCAGTGGACAAGCTGCAATCTACGTGAACTCAGCAGTCATTACGCGCACCATGAAGGTCTTGGTAAGTATTGGCGAGCCAGCGGCATCCACTGACAGACTCGGCTTGTAAAACTGCTCAAGAAGAGATCTATCTTCTGGGGTTCGAAACCGTGTAATCCCTTACATCCCGGAAGATAGGACTCTTCATAACCACAGCTGTGAGAACCTTAGATCTTGCAAAACTGATCATGTTCATATGATGGCGGTGGTAATTCTTTGTCTAAAATATCTATGAGACGAACATGAAGGCCGCGCGGTCTGAGGCATGAACTGTCTTCGTTCTCTCGAACACTGGGGTCGTGGGTTCGAATCCTACTCAAGGCATGGATGTCTGTGTGTGCCTTTATTCTGTGTTTGTGTTGTCCTGTATAGGTAGGGAGCTTGTGACGGGCTGATCCCCTGTCCAAGGAGTCATACCGACTGAGTATAGGATTACGAACCTGAAAAAGCGGCAAAGGTCCAACAAAGGGCTGTAGCTACAGCCACTGATGAACGAATGAATGAAAACATGTATGAGTGTCTGTTCAATGAGACATCCGGTACGGCGATTTTGGTTGTCATCGTACGTTGAAAATGATGACGTAACGATCTACGTCATTACTTGATAATGACGCAATCTCAAAGATATTTTAGACACACTACATCAAATTTTATGTTATTTTTCGAGGCTGTCAGTAAGGTAAAAGGTAAAGTTATCCTTGCGCTTAACTAATTAAGCACCACGCCATGAGGACGTGGGGGGGGGATACAGCTCCACTATTCTTGACCTCGACACTAGACGGAGGTGAGTCGTCAGCTTCACGCCCCGGCCGCTTTACTCCCGACACCCATCGTATAGGAGGCTGGGAGGGCCCGAGAACCGGTCTGCACGCAGCAGACAAAAATGTTGCACTTGCGGGAATCGAATCCCGGACCGTCGCTATAAAGATTAAGCTATCTAGGCTTACATGATGTCGCAGGTAGACTATATAGCGTCGAATGGTAGAAACACCGATGAACTTGAAAGGATTTGGAAGGAATCGGCCGTGAACTGATAGAGATACTATATCGGCATTTTCCTGGAGGGAATGAGAAAAGCCATGAAAGTCGGTCGGAAACGTTACCGACCGAGCCTAAGTGACTTTCCACAAAATACAATACGTCACGAAGTTCTGTAAACGAACGCCGTAACTGGCGCAGAGGCAGCAATACAAACAAAAGGACATTCGAGTTGTGTACAGCAGGTGTCACTGTGTGTATGAAGGTCACTGGTTCGTATCTCTTTAGCGAGCTGCAAGTCACGGGTGAGAGGTACATTCGATTAGCTAAGAGCAACTTTCATATCCGCTGTTAGTAACGCGATTATACAACAGACATTTTAATTAGGCCTGGTCGGTATTTCCTTTTTATCGCGATATTCACAGTCTCCTGCCAGTGTCCACTAATTGTCTGGTTACGTGCGTTACCGTGACTACGTAACTGTGACCATGACAAACCAGTATGCGTAATCTACTGCGTGTTCTCAATGTTAAATTATTTTTTTTTTGCCAACGAAAGTGAAGTGATATTACTTCTAACTCGGAGCAGAAACAGAACTTATTACGTTCGTACCAAAGCGACTCGTTCTACAGACACTCTGTGTATATAACACAAAATAAAGATCCTAGTAGAAGCGGATGTTAGGGTTCAGTACCTACAGACCGAGCAGGTGAAGCCCTAGACTTGTTTTCAGGGGGCACGTGGTTCGATCTCGGCCGAAACACCGGCAACATTAACTGACGTTTCTTGTGGTATTCCTCAGTTTCTCCAGGCAAAGTGATGGTACAGTACCTCGATTATATCTCATCCGCTTCCATCGAAACCCTTTCTAGTTTATTATTAACTCATCGTCCGTCCGTTCACTGATGGTATGGGCTGCTGACAAAAATAAAACAAACTCCGTAGCCTGTAGTCCGCATACGAACTATACCTACCGAGCGACCGCCACTCGTCGGCGAAGACAGTGCCAAATTTTGCGGATAGAGGGTGTCACGTGGCCAGCGCAACGGTTCCCCACGGCCGTTAATCTCGGTTTTCTAGACCGGAGCCGCTATTTCTTTCAAATAGCTCCTCAATTATTCTCACGAGTCTGAGTGGACCACGTTCCAGACTTATTAATTCTCAGAAAATCTGGTAGCGCCGGGAATCGAGCTCGGAATCTCTGGATCTGCAGCTAGGACCTCTGACCAGTAGACCACAGAGGCGGTTCGGGCTGCTGACAGCTGCCTTAAAAACAGAAGGAAGCAGAGGAAACCCCGCGAATCCTGTTAGTTTTTTATTATTATTGTTGGGGTGAGACTGAGTTCACTTTGTACTGCGGCCGCTTCTGGCCTATTGTACCAGCCCAAGATGATAGGTGAGGGTGATTGTGGAGCAATAGGTGCAATGACGATTGGCAGGGGAAACCGAAGTACTCGGAGAAAACCCGCCCCAGCGCCACTTTGTCCACCACAAATACCACTTGACATACCACTGGCATAAGCCAGACACGAAAGCAAGAAAAGAGCAAAGAGGGAACTCTATTTTTTGCTTGCGTACTTGACTCTTTGATCAGAAAAAATAATGGAGGCAGAACTTATTCCGAAACGTCGATAAATTTCCAAAAGTTTATGTTGCGTCTGCAACATTCGAGAGATTCTCGGAATGAATATTGGCTGGAAAGCCTATTATCTTGATACAGATATTTAGTTGTTTTCCTCAGTACCTTCAGGAGTGATGGAATATCCAGATAGGAGGCGGCCATATTGGAGGAGGTTATTATTCAAGTCATTCTGAATAAGAAATCTCACATAAACACGTCTTGTTCGCTGCGGGTAAGGAATTGTGATTGGTTAGAAATAACTCAGAGGGGCACTATGACCCTGGGGGTCGACTCAGCCTCTAACATAAATGTGTACCAGGAATCTTGCGGGGGGTAAAGGGCGGTCGGCTCGTAAGTCTGACATCGCCGTCATATGTTAGCCGATTGTCAAGAAAATGTGGGAGCCTCGACGTCTCACAACCTTATGGGCCTCCACGGCCTGTTACAGGGATACTTTTACACACTGCAGCAATTTCTTCCTCTGTCAGAAGCTGAAATAGTCTCTTTCATCCACCTAAAGCCAGTCTTGGATATTTTCTTTCTTGGTTTCACAGTCTCTCCAGCTGCCATCAACACATTCTGAAAGTCCTCTTGCTCCTAACTCCCACGTGTCTTTTAGAGTACGTACTCGATTGTGAACAGGATATTTCATTTCTCGTATAAAGACCCGGATTAACTGTAACCGGATTAGTCAGGGGTTCCTGTACATGAAACTGAATCGTTTCAAGATGGCAGACGTATTCAAACTGTGCACTCTCGACAATAGTATCGAAATTGAAGTTACGCCGTCTTGAAACAACTGAAAGTCCGCGGCCATTCAACAGACAACTCAGTTCTTATTCAGAACGACTTGGATTCATTTGGCCACGTCGTCCCAAGACCCCGTGCAAGAGTGGCATATATCAGTCCAGTGTTCTACTGTCCCACAGGCTTGCATCGTGTTGGCTGTCGCCTCCTGCACCTTCGCCGAAGAAGCAGAGAAGAAAACCGAGAAGCGAGGGGTTGTTGGCCTCGGCTACGGCGGATATGGCGGATACGGTGGATATGGCGGATACGGTGGATATGGCGGATATGGCCACGGCCTTGGATACGCCGCCGCCGCCCCCGCTGTGGCAGCGGTAGCAGCTCCCGCCCCCGTGTCTCATGTATCTCAAGTCAGCTACTCCACTGCGCACTACGGCGGGTATGCTGCTCCCGCTGTGGCTAAGATCGGTTATGCCGCCCCAGCCGTGGCTAAGATCGGTTATGCCGCCCCCGCTCTGGGTCTCGGACACGGACTCGGCTACGCCGCTGCCGCCCCAGCCGTCGTCGCAGCTCCTGCTGTGGCTAAGATAGGATACGCCGCCCCAGCTGTGGTTGCCGCTCCCGCTGTGGCTAAGATCGGTTATGCCGCCCCTGCAATCGGCTACGGACATGGTCTGGGTATTGCTGCCCCCGCTTATGCTGCTACATATGCCGCCCCCGCTGTGGCTAAAATCGGTTATGCTGCCCCAGCTATCGGCTATGGACATGGCCTGGGTTACGCTGGTTATGGTGGTTATGGATACCATTAAGGTCACACCAGTTCATGTCTGCGATGTTAGGTGTGGCCGAGGGACGCTATCATGAACTTGCCAACACAATTACACTCTGCAAACAATGTCTAAGTTCTTCTTCTACTAAGCCTGGTTCATTAAAGCAGAAAACTTCTAGGAACCAGTTTGTGAACAAAAACATTTCTTTGACACAAAATAACTAATTTTCGGCTTAATTTCATTTCCTCTCCCTTTTTTATTCCGATTTTCTCATCTCCAACATCTTCATCATGTATCTGTTATACATCTTCATAAATCTTTGAATATTCCCCAATATTATATTCACATACACAAATTTTAATGTGCAATATTACATTATTTATTCAGTGCCAAGAATGTTACATATTCATACGTTATCATTCATCACCATGATCATCAGCTTCTCTGTATCATCGCAATTCCATACTCTGAGACCTAAGAAATAAAATGTGAATACCGAACACAAAATTAGTTTATTTCTTCGTGTTGCAACAGCTCCCTCTCTACGTGCCCTTACTGAGGCACAGCAGCCCGCACTGAGACCCAGTATCACCACAGAGAGAGTGCAACCCTGCCCAGCTCAGTCTGGGCTAAAAACCAACTTAAAATAGTTTTCACAGCGTTGGATATGAAGAGTTCTTTCTCCTGGGAGCAAGATACCACAACCTGTTTCCACGCAAGTATCTTTCTCGGCTTATTCGACCCTGAAGTTGGAGGCGATATGTTCCACCAAAACGTCGGTTGACTTTCAACGGACTACACGGCGTTATATCCCAGAAGATAGTATTCTTCAGAATACATATGATTTTCTTTCATTAAATTTCTCGTTAGCCGGTCTAAGGTATGTACTGTCTTCGCTCCCTCGGAAGTAGGGATCGTGGGTTCGAATCCCACACGTAGCATGGATGTTTGGTAGATGTAGGTGTTTATTCTGTTTGTGTTGTCCTGTGTTTTGGTAGAGGTCTTGCGACGAGCTGACCACTCGTCCAAGGAGTCCTACCGTCTGTAAAATGTTAAAAAAAAAAAAAAACCACGACACCGTAGGGTATAAGAAGAAGGGATTAGGTAAGTAAAATTTCTCGTAAAATCTTAAATGAATATCTTCATAAGATGAAAAGAGATTCAGGTAAGAACTAATCGCCTATTTCCTTTTGAGACGACACGGACCACATAGAAAGCAATGCAAACAAATTTTCTTTTTGCCGCTAGAACATGTCGCCTCCATCTTCAGTGTCAAAAAATAACACAAGCAAGAAATCAGCCTCTAAATGGTAGAAAAGCATAGTTCTACTCGCGTTCTGAAGACGGAGGCGACGCGTTCCTCCGAAACGTCGGTTCACTTTCAACACGGCGTTTTATGACAGAAGCTTTCTTGCAGAGATAACAAGTTCTACGCAGTGAAGACTTCCGTACCGAAATTATATAGCGTTGGATGGCTAGAATTTAAGAGCACAATGAATTGGAAAACATGTGGGCTTATTTAGGGCACAATCATAATATAGTAGTCTGGAGGACCTGACTAAAACCACGTAAAACTTTAGTTGGTGTAGCCGAACACAAGTTTAGAGCAGTACACTTCCCGACCAAAGTTTTCGAACTGCCTTCTGGAATGTGACGCCGTGTACTAATGTTGTTCATTCTGATTTACTGCCACAGTTTCTCACCTGAGCAAGGTCTGAATCTTATTTCGAATTAGTACTCATCTTTGCCGGGAACGTGGTAGCGTAATTGATTGAGGCATAATACCACAAGCCGGAAGGTCGCGGGTTCGATTCCTGATAAGACAATTGAATTTTTCTTTTGACATAATCCTTCCAGCCGCAATATGACCGTGTGGTTGGCTGAGCCTCTAACAGAAATGAGTACCATGAATCTTCATGGAGATAAAGGGTGGCCGGTGCGTGAGGCTGACAACCTCACCGCCATCTGTGAGCCGATCGTCTAGAAAATGCGAGAGTTTCGACGTCTCACGGCCAGTTACAGGGATATCTCTACCTTTCTTTTCTACTGATACCTGCCGCTACAACAGAATGACCTCGGTTGGGGCACTGCGCATGATCTGAGGCTCTCGTGTCTGTAACGTTGTCCTGCTTCTATTCATTTAACCATGCAAAAGAAACGAGTTATCGCAGCCTCGGACACTGTTCTCATTAGAACGCTCATGTGCCTCTAAGATGCAGGCAGCAAGTCCTACACACCGAGCAAACTGTCTGAGATGGTAACGCTCCTGTCTTGTATTCTGGAGGTAAGGTAAGGTGAAGTTGTCCCTGTGCTTAATTAAGACGCATGGGGGAGTGGAGGTACGGATGCACCATTCTTGGCCTCGGCAGTAGATGAAGGTCAGTCAGTTTCACGTCCAGGCCGTTTTACCCTAGGGAAACAATCTCCGGTACCGGAGAGGAAGTTCAGTGGGTCTCTGAGTCGGTTTGGACATTCTGGAGTAAAAAAGGCACTTTGCTCCTGCCGGGAATCGATCGCCGGCCGTCCAGTCCGTAGTCCTCCGCTATACCGACTGAACTATCCTGTCTCATTTGCATATTGAGTGTATTAACAATTTGTACACTTCACAAAATATTATTAGGATGACCAAATCAAGGAGGATGAGATGGGAAAGATATGTAGCACGCATAGCAGCGAGAGAAAATGTAGCTCTATACAACATCTTGGAAAACCTGAAGGGCAAATATCACTTGAGAGACAAAGGCGTGGACGGAGAGTATTAAAATGTCTTCTGAATAAATAGGATGTGATGTTGGATTCAACTGGCTTAGGATAAGGTCTAGTGCTTGGCTGTTGGAAATCTTGTAGTTACGTAAGAAGTGAGGCCGTGCCATAGCTCAAGCGGTTAGTCGCTGGCTTCCCACCGCGGCGGCCCGGGCAGGTTTTCTCCGAGTACTTCGGTTTCCCCTGCCAATCTTCATTCCACCAATTGCTCCACAATCACCCTCACCTATCATCTGTGGCTGGTACAATAGGCCAGAAGTGGCCGCAGTACAAGGGACTTAGTCCCACCCCACTAGCATTTCACGTAAGAAGTGTGAAACTTGTGGACCAGCTGGACTACTATTAACTTCTTAAGAAGGACTCTTCCCCGTGCAATTAGTCCTTCAGACTGTCGGAATTTAACGAATCAAATACTAGAAGTTAAGGCCACCGAAGGTACACAAAAAACTTACATAAATAAAGACAGTAATTCAGCAGAAAGAGCGGTTGACGCAAGTGTGGAAAGTAAATTAATCTGAAATATAATATATGAAGGAACATGAAAGCTGACCAATGAAACGTCCGGTTTTTTAAAGAGCAATTGGGTCCTTGACCACAATCTCAACAAACCCATTAACATGCCCGGATACAAATTCCCACAGTTGTCATGACTCAATACAACACCCAACTATGGACATAGCAGAGGCCAGCATAGCTCAGTCAGTGCAGTGACTAGACTACTAGCTGCACATCCAAGAAATTCGTATAAAATTCCCGGCAGGAAGCCTTCTTTTCGCCTCTACATAATTCAGACCGGCTCTGGGGCCCACTCAGCCTACCCAATGAGTACCGGGATTCATACTCCGTGGGTAAAGCGGCCGAGTCGTGAGGGTGACCACTCCTTTCCATCTACTACTAAGTTTAAGAATGCACGGAGCTTTACCTCCACTCTCCCTTGCGTCTTGTTGGAATGGTGCTTAATATCTAGATTAGAACAGAAAGAGTATTTGGAATGGGAAGGACATATGAAGCCGAAGACCTGGTACCTGGGCAGTGCTTACTAGCCTGGGTGTTTGTAAAGGAATTATCGATTCAGTTAGACAGTAAGTTTTGTGAACCGGTGTGGACAAGAAGCGCGGAAGATCTAGTTAATTGAGAGCTGCGTAAGTTGGAGAGGACCTCCTTACAGGACAGCAGGAGTTGTTCTGCGGTCCAACTGCAACTGACAGCACAACTGGCGTGAGGTGCCAATGCTGGGTCCAACCTGCACAGCTCCCCTGGTTATTACCAGTCAGAAGATGCTAATAATATTATTCACTTATTTGCGTTTTTGCAAAGGGAAGCCCCCAGAGCCAGGAACATAAAAATTTAGTTCCTACCTCACAGAAAACACAATGTATGGTAATTATAAAGATAAACAAGTAAATGTTATCCAGGAAATTAATTACTGCTGATTATGAGAACCATACGAAATACATATGCTGTCTGGGAAAATTCAGAGATAATTTTAATGCTAAAGAATATGGTACATATTGTATATACCGGTATGCTGCAAAGGAGTTAATTAAGCAAAGCCGCATTCCTACTATCTTAAACCAGGTGATCTAATGACACGAACATATTCTGGACTTTAACTGAACGCAAGCAAGTTGGTGGGACCCTCACGCAAGTGTATAGCATGTGAATACAGGGACAAGTTTGGTAATTAAATTGCTGCTTTGGGATAAACAATCGTGGAAGGCAACCCGCATTCCAGTGACAAGAATTCCTTTCACAGTTTCAAGGTATATTATCTCTTTGTTTTATTAGCGGCAAGTTCCCATGAACCAGGACGCTTATTTCGAGATAAAGAAAGAACATATATGAGAAAATGGCATAACGGCTTATGTACCAGTTCATTTTAGGCCGTTTCTTCTTCGCTGTCGGAATATTAATCGTTTTTGAGTTCACTGGTCTAGTAAAGCCTAGGAACAACTGGAGATCTCTACGGTTTTGTATTTATTTAGTTCTTGTTTAAAGGCCACACCATAGCTCAAGCGGTTAGTACCTGGTTTCCGACCGCGGGGGCCCGGGTTCGAGCCCGTGTCTGGTCAAGGGGGATTTGTGGTGGACAAAGTGGCGCTGGGGCAGGTTTAATCAGAGTACTTCGGTTTCCCCTGCCAATTTTCATTTAACCAAATTCTCCATCATCATAATCACCCGGGGCCGGTAAAATAGGCCAATCAGTGGCCGCCGTGCTGAGTGGACCCAGCTGGACTCCATCTCTCACTAAGCAAAAAAAATATAAAAAAGTAAAGGTATCCCTGTAACAGGCCCTGGAGGCCCATAGGGTTGTGAGATGTTGAGGCTCTCACATTTTCTACACAATCGGCTCACAGATG
>NW_019743656.1:2666775-2709704 GCF_002891405.2 Cryptotermes secundus | reverse complement strand
CGCGACCCCCCACTAGGCGAATAAAAAAATTATAAAGAAAGCAGTCTTCTGGGATTTGGCACCGTGTATATGTGGTGTTAACAGACGTTTCGGAGGAACGTATAGCGATACGTTCCTCCGAAACGTCGGTTAACACCACATATACACGGTGCCAAATCCCAGAAGACTGCTTTCTTCATAGTCACCGCCGTGAAAGCCTCAAATCTTAAAAAAAATTATAGTTCTTGTTTAACGACGTCAGCAGTCTGGAATAGCGCTGAAGAGACACCACACATGAACAAGAAGTTCTGGGAAAAACCAATCGCCTACTTTCCTCTGATACAACACGGACCGCATACCTAACGATGCGTCCAACGATTCTTCTACTGTTGCATGTGTATTCGTTGCAGCGGTAACGTTTTTACTGAGCTGTTGCCTAGTAACGATAGGAGAGAAACACGTACAGAAACAGAGAATGATGGGAGGAACTTATGAATTACGCCGTTGAGATGGACTCAGGTGGCATGATATACATACCAAGTTTAATAAAGATTGGTTCAGGTATTGGGGGGATTCACAGACACACAGACCAACAGACAGCGTGGTGATCGCATAAGCCTCATTTTATTTCTTCAAAAAATGGAAAGTCGGCTATTGGTGAACTGGAAATGAAGTAGAGGGAAGCAGTCGCGGCATTTGCCTGGAGGTACTGAGGAATAACCACGAAAGTTTTAGGTCAGGGTGGTCGTTATCTCGGCCGAGGTTCGAACCGAGCGTCTTTTGGATCCCAATTAGACCGAGCTTTTCGGTGTGACGCCGTGTAGTCTCCTAGATCGATACCAACGTTTCTGAGGAACCTGCTCTCTCCATCTTCAGGCGCGACAGGATGATGGATTCAAGACGTTTCGTCAACGATCTACCGGACTACAGCGCAGGCTCGGAATTACAGTTGCGGGGGAGGCGGAGTCCAACAAATGTAGTTTATTACAATTCTCATTTTTTGCTCCTATTTTTCATAACTAAAAATAGAAACTAACCGTTCTTATTCTAGAGAAGCAAATGCCCGTGAATTCTATTTATTTCCTGTGGACGCCCGGGGGGGGGGCGCTTAAACCAGACGCCGGTACAGGCGTCACATCCCAGAGGACAGACAAACCTGTTGATCTTCCATTCCCGCGAGCTGTGACGCAGAGGAGAGGATACTGCGACAACTGTGACCCAGTTATGGCAGCACAGTTCACGGGTCACAAGGTCACGAGCACGTACACAATTATATATAGAAACGTGTGTCTGTCTGTCTATCCCTCACGTTCACTCTCTTAATCCGCAGCCATGATCCGGGACAGCCAAGTCACTAAGGCTAGACAGTGGGGTCACGGTTCAATTCCCGGAAATAGCAAGAGATTTTACTCTTCACCACAGGATCAAACCGGCACTACGGCCTATCCAGCGGGTACCCGGATATCTTTCTCCGGGCAGGGCGTCAAGCTGAACATCAACTTAATCTAGTGTCGTGGTTAATACGTGGAATTAAGCATCCATTCCCCCGTACATCTTTATGGCGTTGTGCTTAATTAGTTAAGCATAAGGACGACTTTTTTACAGAGCGGCCACAAAGTCACTTCGCAGTAAAATTACAGTATTCTGTATGGCGCCCTGTTCGACACATAACCATTTTCTTACAGACACTTGCTTCCACACTGAGGGCTCGATGGAGTAAACCCTCGCTAGTCGCTGGCTTCCCACCGTGGCGGCCCGGGTTCGATCAAGAGGGATTTGTGGTGGACAAAGTAGCGCTGGGGTAGGTTTTATCCGAGTACTTCGGTTTCCCCTGCCTATCTTCATTCCACCAATTGCTCCACAATCACCCTCACCTATCATCTGGGGCTGGTACAATAGGCCAGAAGTGGCCCAGTACAAGGGACTCAGACCCACCCCACTAGCAATAAAAAATAATCTGGGTCTAAATAAGAAAAATGAAAAAATCTGTTCATAGTTGAGTGCCTACTTTAAAAGACACGTGGGATTTAGGAGCAAGAAGGATTAGTGCAAGAGAACTTTCAGACCGTGTTGAGGGCAGCTGGAGAGAGTGAAACCACGCAGGAAAATATCCAAGATTGGCTTGAGCTGGATGAAGGAGATCCTGGATTTCAGCTTCTGACAGAGGAAGAAATTGCTGCAGTAATATATTTTTTTGTTTATTTTCATCAGCTCTACCCATATTATTAAATGTTCCTTTGATGTTTTTAATTTTTTTGGTCTTTCACGGAATCTTTTGCTTGACCAATCCAGATTACCGCATCCGGATAACTCCCCACATAATTAATTCTGATTGGGTAGGTTCTACTGTATCATAAGAATAAATCCATGAATATTTGTCGTCTGGACTTGCAAAGGGATTTTATGGCCATTCTGTACAATGGTATAAACAAAAGAACAGCGATGCCAGCAAGTTTCCTAACAACAAGTACGTGTATTACATGTTCGTGTTGCAGTCCACTTCTCTGGCATCGTAAATTTCTCATAACGAATTCAGTGTGCCCTGTCGACACTTGACATTTATCCCGCGCACTCTCTGTATCTTGTACTTATTCAATAATAATTACAATGTGTCACGTTAACCCCATTCTAAGGGACATATTGTTGGCTCCAGGCGGCAGCACTGCACGGTTCAGTGCCTGCTTGCTGCTGGTAGAAGAGCAACACAGCTCACAACAGGTGGCCAAACGCCCGGCCGTTTCGTAGCATATGTATCGTAATTGGTCTTAATGGGCTCTTCACTTAAGGGCACAATTAAACTTTTACTTGTATTTTATTAGTCCTCTGACACAGTTTGATGAAAACTGATATATAGCCTGATTACTAGGCCGCGCCATAGCTCAAGCGGTTAGTCGCTGGCTTCCCACCGTGGCGGCCTGGGTTGGATCCCGGGTCTGGTCGAGTGGAATTTGTGGTGGGCAAAGTGGCGCTGGGGCGGGTTTTCTCCGCGTACTTCGGTTTTCCCTGTCAATCTTCATTCCACCAAATTCTCCATCATCATAATCACCCGGCGCAGGCTACATAGGCCAATCAGTGGCAGCTATGCGGAGTGGACCCAGTTGGACTCCAACCCCCACTAAGCGAATTAAAAAAAATAGAAAACCTTTTAGTCTGATTACTGAAAACAATTCCTTGTTGTTTCCAACTCTACCAGTAGCTAGACTTCATTGCGTCGGATGGCAATGTGAATGATGGACTTACAAGTATTTGGAAGGAAGTGCTAGTTGCCTGACTGGGAAACTATCTCACAGTCGGTATAGCGACTGGCTGGGAGGTTGACGGGTCGGAGTTCGAGTCCCGGTAGCGGGAAAAAATTTTTGTCCCCTAAACGTCGTCGAGACCGGTTCTGGGATCCACCCAGCCTCCTATCCAGTAGGTGCCGGGGGTAAAGTAGCTGGAGCGTGAATCTGATCATTCACATCAAACTAGTGCCGAGGAAAAGAATATGTGGATTTACATAACCACTCTCCCATATGCCTTCATAGCGTAGTGCCTATTAATTAAGGACAGGGACTTTACCTATTTCGCACCTTTCCTGAACGGACTGTCAGATTAGCCAGTGTCTTAGCTGATGGTTGAGAGAATCAATAATGGAGTAGTATAGCCGGTTAATGAAGAAAATGAGAGGTAAGTGGAGGGAGGGAACTTGGTGGCCCTTGACGATTATGCTGCTCGTAATGGACCTCAGTGAGTTTCAATGGCCAAAACGTACGGTAGGAGTCCTTCCAAATCACGTGAATGTTTTCAGCATGTACAGTACACGCAGGCGGGTCTTCTTTCGCTGCGGGGAGTCTACGAGTATGTGCCATCGAAGGTGCTGTCCATCCTCCTGAAATCGCCCTGTCTTCTATCTGATATCCGCTAAAATGCACTGCATAAAGCCTGCCAAGTGCCCATATACTCGCGTATATATACTCGTATATAAAGACCACAGTTTCTTGACGTCAACACAAATAGAGAATTTAAAATTTCCTTTATTCCATTCAGGCATTTTCAAGGTGTGACCCTTCATTATTTAAGAACATATGAAGTTTTACTTTATCCTGCTTATTTCGTTGGGCTAGGCAGTAGCGTAGTTGGTGCAGCAACTGTGATAAAAACTGGAAGGTCACGAGTTCGATTCCCGATGAGGTCATTGGATTTTTCAATAGACTTAACCCTCCCAATCGCATTATGGCCTTGGGGTCGACTCAGCCTCTAACAGAAATGAGTACCAGGAATCTTCCTGGGGGTAAAGAGCGGCCGGCGCGTAAGGCTGACAACCTCACCGCCATCTGTGAGCCGATTGTCTAGAAAATGTGAGAGCCACGACATCTCGCAACCCTATGGGCCTCCATGGCCTGTTACAGGGACAGCTTTACTTTTTTACTTAATTCGTTACTTCAATAATCTATTAAATAATTAATTATGTATTTTGTTTATTTTTCGATACTGTCACTAATTCAGACTATACGGCTTCTAATGTCGGCGCCATAGCTCAAGCGGTTAGTCGCTGGCTTCCCATCGCGACAGCCCGGGTTCGATCCTGGGTCTGGTCAAGTGGGATTTGTGATGGACAAAGTGGCACTGGGGCAGGTTGTCTCCGAGTACTTCGGTTTCCCCTTGCCAATCTTCATTCCACCAATTGCTCCACAATCACCCTCACCTATCATCTTGGGCTGGTACAATAAGCCAGAAGTGGCCGCAGTACAAGGGACTTAGTCCCACCCCACTAGCAATAAAAGAATGTGAAGAGGAATTGGAAAGGACGTGAAAGGAAGCGGAAGTGGCCTCACTTGAAGTATCATTCAGGCATTTACAGGGAGAGGCTGAAGGAACAATACCTCAATGAGGTTAGTTAAGTTTCCAGGACGAGATTTGAAGCAGGGACTTGCTTAGCATAACTCCGAAACTTTACCGACTGAACAATTCTGCTCAGTTACAGGGCGTCATAACCCACAAGATAACAATATGAACCTTCACCGTCGCGAAAGCCTCAAACCTCAAAACAACAACAACAAAAAAAACTTTGGAGAGAAGACATAAGCCACTGTTCCTGAAATACTGAGTTGCCCTTTATTGGAGCGGATCTCCTCACTCCCTTGTTTCGAATTATAAAAAAGCCGGGTGTCAGTTTGAGTCCGGATACACAACATCATTAAAATTCTGGCCTTAAAACCGGTCAAGTTATGGGCCCAGATGGCATCTGACGGCCAGAACCACTCTCCCACTCTTCTGACTTCTCACAACCACCAAAAGGCCAAACCAACAAATTACACTGACAGATCTGGAATCGTCAGTGAACATTACCCTGAAGTGGGGATTTCGCAATCAGTACAGTTATGGGAAAACTACAGTCCAATTATTTTCTGCTCGCCGCTGGAATGTAGCTGCGCAGTAGAGCTGGTCGGGTCCACTCAGATGTTTCTCACGTGCTGGCACAGGTGCTCGAGACAGATCGAGTAAAGCAAAGTAAAGCTATCCTTGTAAGTGGCCGTGGAGGCCGATAGGGTTGTGAGACGTCAAGGCTCCTACATTTTCAAGACAATCGGCTCACAGATGGCGGTAAGGTTGTTAGCCTTACGCGCCGGACGCCCTTTACCCCCACGAAGATTCCTGGTACCCATTTCTGTTAGAGGCTGAGTTGACCCTTGGGTCATAGTACAGCTGGGAGGATTAGGTAAATTGAAAAATCTAATGACCTGACTGGGAATCGAACCCACGACATAGTGCTTCAACCAACTACGCTCCAGCGTGCCCAGAGACGGATCGAGTATGAAGGATTTATCGCGGCATTACAATTTTGTTAGCTCTCAGCCCTGTCCATGTCAGAACAGCACTGGTTTGCACGGACGTCACCCTTGTTCGCCTCGAAATAGCATTGGCCGATAGTAATGTGTTGCCAGTTACATTCTTTTATTTGCGAGCTCTCTTCTACCGCCACAATATTCCTGGCGAAATTTGCACGCTTCGGTTTTTGGAACTGAAATGAAGGTCTAACAAAAATGTCGTCTTCTTGCGCCGCAGTTGGGGGTTGCTGTGTTACACACATACGGGGCCGTTACCTATACAGAACAACATAAACAAAATAAACGCAGACATCCACGAGCCTAGTGTCTAAGCGGGCGAAGACAGTTCATGTTTCAGACAGCGCGGCCATTCTGATCGGCCACAGTCTTACCATATGCCAATAAATTAGAAAGTTGATCTATAATCATTACACGTGTAAAGAAAAGTAGCAGAGTGAACTACAAAAGAAAAAAAAAGTTTACTTGAACAGTAAATGTGTCAAAAAATGGAGGACCTCCTTAAGACGTCAACTGAAATGCTTTCACAATGTAACCAAAATATGTGGTTGTCTTCCTCAGTATAAGGTTTGGCAGACACGCTATGTGCAAGGCTGTCGTGTTTACTGCGTAAAACAGTGAAGTGTAGTAAGGTCGGCGCGTTTCTGCTTAACACAAAACTTCGTAATTATGTTGCTCAAGAGACTACAATCCCGTCAAGCGTAGTTTAAGGGGGGAAATTTGTTTTTCTTGCGTTGGTACCATAAGAAGCATTGCTTCTCTCCAGTGATGATTTCAATCGAGATACTTCTCTGGTGCAAGGCCTCATACATGTGGAGTTTCAATAATTTAATGTTTTCTTAGCTCTCGAAGATGGTTTGTGTTGTGTTTGTTTTATGTACCTCATCTTGGATCTGGCACAAATGTCCGGAGATAGGGACTAACTCTATCAATTGGGCCAAACTGAGTAGGTTTTACCTGAATATAGAGACAGAATCCAGTCTCCGAAACGTTGTTTTGAAAAATACACAGGACAGTTTTTAGATAAAGACAAGACGATGGATAATGTCCAAAAACATAATATCTGTACTATGTTGCTCCTTTTTCTGTACCAATCAACTGAATAACGATGCGCGTGCCACGCGGGCCACAGCTGTCCCTAACCTGGGCTGAGGGACACACGGTAAAGTTGGAAGAAGGCAGATCTCACGGAGGACGACAACCGTAAGTGAATGCCGCTTCACATAGCAACTGTCAAACTTATGTAACTGCGCACAGACTGAGGAGTCATGCCTCCTAAGGAATGCTTCCATGGGATAGAGTGATAATATTCCCAACTTTGAACCCGAAATTTCATTACCATGAAGAGCAGACCAGCCGGCTACATTTTGGGGTCCCTTATCTCGTAAATTATTCCAAATTTCGACGTTTTCTCCTCCCCACACCCAACTTAAAACTCATGCCAATGTGAAACACAACGTACGGCCGAGATAACCCTCTAGGAACTTAACTATAAACAGGTTCATTACAGAAACATAGCTTTCAGTGTTTTAGGATTATCGAATTGGAGGCCCCTTGAAGAGCGGGTGCCCCTGTGACTGCAGGTTTTACGGTATACGTACATCCAGCCAGACCTGCTGAAGAGTACTACATTCTGGAGTCGACGTTTCAGAGGAACTTTCTGCCACCATATTCAGGTTCGAAGTGTAAGTAAAGCAGACTAACTGCTTCACTCATGCTGGTTTCGTTTTAGCTCATGCCTCGACCCTCAAGATGCAAGTGGTGTTTCTCCGAAACGTCGTGCCCAGTGTTCATTACCATGTTCATAAAACCCCAACACTCGCACTGTCTTTTCGAGATTCATTTTTACAGTATCCTCTCATCTACGTCCAGATCCTCCAAGTTGTACCTTTCCTTCAGGTTTACCACTAAAAATCTGTGTGCCTTTCTCTTCTCTCCCATGTGTTATCAGCCGATATAACTACTAGGCTACGGGCTGAATGACCGAGGAATCTTGGCTCTATTCCCGATAGGAAGAAGAGGCACTCTCTTGTCCATAGTGTCTAGACGGACACAGGTGTCCACCTAGCCTCCTACAGAATGGGCGATGATGATATTTTCGTGGGTGATAGAGGCCTGAGAGTGAAGCTAATATCCACTCCATCTGGTCCCGAGGTTAATGATGCCTGGAGCTATACCTCCATTCCCTGCGTGTGTTCACAGCGTGGTGCACAACTATGTAGAAGACAATTTTACAGTTTAGTTCACACAATCGGGATACGCGTCTGGGATCAAAATGGCGTCCATCTCACGGGAAATGCAAAAAATAAAAAAGTAACATCGTCGCTATGTTTAATTAAGCACAATGCCATGAAGACACATGAGGATGGAGGAGAATAGTTAGCTTCACGCTCCGGCCTCTTTACGTTCCACTGTATAGGAAAATGGGCGGGCTGGCGAGACTCTCTTGATGAATAGGAGATGCGAGACACCTCTTGCTCCTGCCGGGAACCGAACCCGAGTTCCTCGATCGTCCACCCCCTAGCCTAATCACTATACTGAGCTTCATGAAAATACTGCCGCTGCAAATCCGCGCAACACTCGGCTGTAGAAACCTGAGATTAATCTCTTGCACAGCGGAAAGTGGCAGCCCCTGCCTATCCCACTGCGAACCTTCAGGTCTTAACATCTGTCGACCCTCGGGCTAAGAACACTGAATATTTCAAGCTCCGGACTTGCCTGGGGCTCTGCCCCTTCGGCACAACATGAAAACCAGATTACCCTGAAAGAGCTCCACCATATATCTGTAAACGGTAACCATTATGGACCACGGCAGAGCCCAGGTGGTTAGGTGGTGCCTCCTTATCGCACCCCTCTGTCAGTCTCGGGCGGATTCACGTCATGTTCGTGGTGGATGTTTTTTCTCCGAGTTCCTTCGAGATTTTCCCTGTTAATCATCACTCCATCATTGCTCTTTCACCGCCTCCTGAAACGTGAGGCAGCCCAGACCAGGCAGCACATTATCACATTCTCGGTCTTTGTTTCTGAACCGGGACTTGGCTGGTTGCAGAGTGCAGCACACCCAATGTATGCGTCAGCACATTAACTAGTAAAGCTGTACTTGTAACAGGCCGTGAAGTCCCATGGGGTTGTGAGACGCCGAGGCTCCAACATTTTCTCTAGAAAATCGGCTAACAGATGGCGGCGAGGTTGTTAGCCTTATGCGACGGCCGCACTTTACCCCCCCCCCCAGGAAGATTACGTGGGAGATAATGAAAAAGTAAAGGTATCCCTGTAACAGACCGTGAAGGCCCATAGGGCTGTGAGAGGAAGAGGCTCCTACATTTTCTAGACAGTGGGCTCACAGATGGCGACGAGGTTGTCAGCCTTACGCGTCGGCCATACTTTATTCAAAGGAAGACTCCTGATACTTATTTCTGTTAAAGGCTGAGTCGACCCCAGACCTTCCAGCTTGTAGAACAGTGCCTCATCTACGTTACAGCGTGCCTCTGTTAATAATACTGCCATGTTGTAATACACACTCAATATATGAGCTCTGAAGATCTTAAGGCCGAGTATGTTAAGATGACGGTTTTCTAGTATGCGACGCCCCGTTCTCCAGTGTAGAGGAGCAAGACGGAACCAACTCTAGCATCTGTCTACGACACTACACGGTGTCACATCACACAAGTTCCAAATTTTAAACATTTTAGGTATGTAGACTTTAGCCGAACTAAGTGCTGTTACCGAAAGACCGGACACTTCTGTTTTTAAAAAATAACCCGAGCCCCGGTAGGGTCAAGAATTTTCCCTTCTCCACGTCGTCCTGACCAGCTCTTGGACCCACCCAGCCTCCTATCCAATGGGTACCGGGGTCCGTTTCCTCCGGGTGTAAAGCGGCCGGGGCGTGACGCTAACCACTCACCTCCAGCTGGTGCCCGATCTATTCGTCCACTCTCCCATACGTCTTCATGGCGTGGTGCTTAATTAGTTAAGCACAGGAACAACTTAACCTTTTTCACTTCAGTTCCCAAACAATATAGTAAAAAAAGTAAAGCTATCCCTCTAACAGGCCGTGGAGGCCCATAGGGTTGTGAGACGTTAAGGGTCCCACATTATCTAGACAATCAGCTCACAGATGGCAGTAAGGTTGTCAGCTCTACGTGCCGGCCGCGCTTTACTCCCCAGGAAAATTATTTAATTAATTCCTGGTACTCATTTCTGTTAGAGGCTCAGTCGATCCCAGGGCCATAGTGCGGCTGGAAGGATTAGGTCAACTGAAAAAAATCCAATGATCTCATCGGGACTTAAACCCAGGACTTTCCGGCTTATAGCATAATGCCTCAACCAACTACGCTACCGCGTGCCCCCTTCCCAAACAGTATAAAAATGAATAATGAATTACGTTGTATCAACTGCAGCGATTACATATGGGGCGAACGACAGATGTCATGATGGACACGGTGGCAACTATGATGGTTATGATCCGTGAAACATATAGTAAATTCTCGCTAATCCGGTTACACTTAATCCGGACGGAAATATGAAAAAATGGTGTTCACAGCTGAGTACATACTTTAAAAAATACACGGCATTTATATAGGCAGATGAGTCACTTGTCTGTTCAGACAAAACTTGACAGTTTCTTCAAACCTGCATTATTACGTTAAAAAACAAGTAAAACTTCTCACTCTTCTATCGATGAATAAATGTATTGTCTTTTTATACTTTTTAAATAAAGGGTCTAGAGTGATTTTTATTCATTTTCATCAGCACTACTTATATTACATTATGCATTTATTTGTGTTCTATGTTTTTGTTGTTTTAGGGTTAATTCTGCTTCACTAAT
Organism: Cryptotermes secundus; assembly: GCF_002891405.2. Taxonomy (NCBI): domain Eukaryota; kingdom Metazoa; phylum Arthropoda; class Insecta; order Blattodea; family Kalotermitidae; genus Cryptotermes; species Cryptotermes secundus. The sequence goes on along the minus strand of NW_019743656.1, from coordinate 2,699,072 downwards.
CCGGATGACCNCCCCAATCACTCCGGATTAGCGAGGGTTTACTGTATAAGGCTAACGTTTTCTGTAGTGTCGTTATGTACATCAGTAATCAGTTGACAATGGTTACGAATAGGTACAGAATATGGCAGTAAAAAGTAGCAGAGGCAGTGTGTAAGTTTACCGAAAGGAGTTCATAGCGTCTCCAGATAGCAGCAGCGTTTAGCATGCAGAGCAAATGCAATTGTCATTCCAGAGCTATTGAAGTTACTGAGGTTAGGCGTTTAGCCGAAGTTTGTTTTTGTAAGCATAAAAAACGCTGAACGTACACAGAAATGTTTTCTCAACAGATTTTACGCTCTAAATTCAATAAGAGTGTTGATAACCGTAACACTTTCCTGTTACTGGAAAAATACCACACAATTTTTTAAACTGAAAGTATTAATCACAATATTTGTCATTCAAAAAAAAAAACTGTCACGTGATAAGCGACGTTAAACGGGGGTTGGATTTGTCATCGCATTAATTGAACGTAACTACAAATAACTACGACAGTCTCACCGAGTTACATATACCAAAGATCACTGTAACTACAGCACACATAGTCTTCTCAACCTTCACTGGACGTTGCTTGGTAGCGGCTTCAACGATGGACGTTCCCCTTCCTCTGGGTTCCCTAACTGTTCCCGGCCTCAGCTGCCAGCTTCTCACCTTACGATCGTCGCCCAGTCAGTCTTGGTGTCACGCGCCCCATCTGGGGCCCAAGACCAAATTTTTATTACTGCCAGACAGTCGCGCGTTTGTTGACGTGGGGCACCTTCTTTGACGATAGGACGGGTGTGTCACTTACAACTGCTGCTGGCCCTCGCCAGCACAGTCATTCTCGGGTCAGAATGCCGCGGGACTCGTAACCATATTAGATTCGAGATGAACAAATAGTCCTTGCTGTATAGCCCTAACACAGACTGCACAGAAAACGTCTCTTGCATTATTGTATGTTCTCTCGTTGTCGGGGAAACGAAGTGTCCACAAAGCTGTTCCCTAGTAACGGCTATTGTATTGTCGCCTGTTTACACAGCTGTAACTTGGCAATGGGTCTCCATGTCACAATACTATTCATGTAGTTACGGCGTGAGTAATACTAAACTCATGGACCAACAATCAATGTCTATACACCCACACTGTTCTTACTGGCCAGGCACATTCTCGCAACATTTACTTTAGTGTCTCACTGTTCCACGAGTATTATGCGCAATACTTTTTGGGATGACGCAGTGCAGGACGGTTGTATTTCGGCGATATTTCGGAGGAACCACTGCCTCCATCTTCAAGATCGAACCCAAGCAGAACTTCTTTTCTGTTTATTTCTGGCTGATTGCTTAGTTTATTCTTCAGCTCTGAAGATGAAGGCGATATATTCCTCCGAAACATGGCTTATTTTCATCGGACTTCACGGCGTTATACCGCAGATGATGAAACTCTTCATAACCACTGCTGTGTGGATCACAGATCCTAGAGCATATACAGGTAGGCTGTACGTTAATAAGATATTTAAAGACGTTAATTCAACCGTTAAATTTATATAACGCTGACGAAGACATATGATGATTACTTTGAATGATGATTCGGAAGGAACGGAGAAGGAAATTGCAGTGATGTCTAGTGTCAATAAGAGCTTGAGGACGATATTCTTACAAATTCACGAAACGTAACCTCCTAAATTTTAACACCAAAATGACACTACCTTCACATTTCTATCACGTACCACCGACTGTTTTTTTGCATAAACTCAAAATAAGCTCAAAGACAATTTCCAGACTAATAAGGCATTCTTCTCTTCTCACAGCCTTCAGATCGGCTCTGGAGCCCACCCAGCCAGTTCATATCCAGTCGATACCACACGCTTTTTCTCCCGGGGTTAAAACGACCGAGATGTAAAGCAGATCACTCACCTCGATCAAGTGTCGACGTTAAAGAATGAGTGGAGCTATACTCCACTCACCTATACGTCTCTACAACATGCTGCTTAATTAAGTAGTCAGAATGGCCGCGCCATAGCTCAAGCGGTTAGTCGCTGGCTTCCCAGCGGCTCGGATTCGATCCCGGGTCTGGTCAAGTGGGATTTGTGGTAGACAAAGTGGTGCTGGGGCAGGTTTTCTCCGAGTACTTCGGTCTCCCCTGCCAATCTTTATTACACCAACTGCTCCACAATCACCCTCACCTGTCATCTGGGGCTGATACAATAGGCCAGAAGTGGCCGCAGTACAAGGGACTTAGTTCCACCCCACTAGCAATACAAAAATAAAAATAAAAGTACAGTCAGAACTTCAAGATAGAGAACGTGCTGGAGAGTGGGGTAGTAAATGATATATATACCCCCTGATCTGGGGCGCCGTGACGCTGACTGTAAGACAGGTATCCGCTGCTCGGAGCGCGTGGCCTTCCTGAGTCTCAGGGACACAAAGAATGAGAAACTCTCTCCGTTTCCACACAGAGAAGTGCAACCTGTTTACAGTAAGCTGATCGTGCTCCACCCCTCCCCTTTCACTGCACAGCATAACTCAAACGAACATGAGCCTCAGAAGGCTAGTTGTGGGTGTGTCAAACATAGTTTGACACTTGCAAGGGGTCGAGTGGGGGATTTCTAGGATTTAGTAAACAAAAAAGAAAGGAGGAGGGGAAGATAAAAAATATTGCCGTATATATGCAAAAGTTTAGAGGTTCGAGTATAAATACGAATGCACAATCCATGGGCAGTTATCAGTTCGTTTCAGTTCAAGAAAGAGGGAACGCATCTTTCAAAATATCAGCATGAAGGTTTTGGTGAGTGAAAAAATACTTCAACATTTCAACTGGGGGCTATGACGTAGCGGTGTTGAACCTTCTTATATACTGCCTTGTCGCATGTAACGCCGTCTATTCTGGTAAAATGCTGTTGACATTATGGGTCTATGTCTTTACTCCGTTTTACTTTTTTCTGGGGGTGAGACGTATTTAAGAGCCCTGCCCGTACCTAGGTTATACAGTGCTGAAAGTTAGGGGGTTCACGAATGATTGATTTAAAATATTTAGAACGAAACGGTGGCCTAATCAAGGGACTATCCTAGCATCTGCCCTGAGGTAGTGAATAAATCCGAGACAAACTTCAATCAGGATACCTAGAGCCCAAGGTGGGATTTTAGGTTTAACCCTGTAGATGGAGACGGGATATTCATCCGAAAAGTTGGCACACTTGAACCTGACTCTAAGGCATCACATCACAGATGGCAGCGGTCTTCTAATCCACTGCTGTCAGAGCCTCAAACCTCAAACCAGCAGTGTAGTTTTGAGGCTGCTGATTCAATACCGGTCTGTTCACTGTGCTGAATTAGAGACGTGCTTACTGATACTGCTTTTATCACGGTTCTCTCGTTTGTACTTTCATTACCCGCTTTTCACAGAAAGTAATATGATAAAAAAGGTACAACCCTCCCTGTAGCAGGCCGTGGACGCCCATAAGATTCAGACGTCTAGGCTCCCACATTTTCTAGACAATCGGTTTACAGATGGCGGTGAGGCTACCAGCCTTAAGCTCCGGTCGCCCTTTACCCCAGGAAGATTCCTGATACTCATTTTTTAGAGGCTGAGTCGACTCCAGGGACACAGGTTGGAAGGATTAGGTCAATTTAAAAATCTAATAACCTCATCGGGAATCAAACCCGCAACCTTCTGGTCTCAACTAACTATGCTACTGCGAGCCCAAAGGTTCCGCAAGAGGCGAGGAGGAAGTCTGAACACGGCGGTTGATCTCTTTTCAGTAAGGTATCTGTTCCATGGATTTAGTTAAATAAGTATCAGTGTTTAAACGCCCTGTTACCATGGATACAATAACGGTGTGTTGTCTGAGAAAGAGACATTAATTCACGGTCATGACTCTAACAGGGACATGATAAGTACTTTCACCTGAGATCTCTTCCAACTCTGACGAAATTTTACGTAATCAGTCACGAATTTCTTCTTCCCGGCGTCACGAGGTATCACTTCTTTTGCAACATTCATTAGCAGCCTGGTCTGTATATACTTAAAGCGAGATTTTTAACACCTTATTTGCACGAGCACTTCAAGAGCCGGGAAATACATATTCCGTAGCTCTAAATGACTCGGTACTTGCTAGAAACCGACAACCTGCTTGTCGCTGTTAGAACACGAACGTCAAAACCGAAGACACGATTTCCTCTTTCTACCTCACGTGACTGTCCATCCGCCGACGATAGCTGAGCTACAATTACTTATTTACACTCGCTATCTCATGTAATTATTATTATTATTATTATGGCTCTACAGCCTCTTATTGGGCATTGGTCAGACCGGCTCTGGGGTCCATCCAACCTCCTATACGATGGGTACAGGAGGCTCTTTCCCGGGGTTAAAGCGACCGAGGCGTGAAGCTGATCACTCACCTCCAACTAGTGCCGAGGTCAAGAAAATGTGGATCTATACGTCCACTCCCCCATACGTCTTCATGATATAGTGCTTAATTAATTAAGCACAGGGACAATTTTACCTTTGTACACAGATGGTAGGACTCCTTGGACGAGGGATCAGTCAATCGCAAGGCCGTTACCTACATACAAGACAGCATAAACAGAGAATAAACGCAGACAGCTATGCTCCAAGTGGGATTCGAACCCACGATCCCAGCGTTCGAGCGAGCGAAGAAAGTTCATGCCTTAGACCGCGCGGCCACTGTGAACGGCGTCTCATGTAAATTGTCGTGGAGCCCTTTAACATTACAGAATGAAATTGTGAAAAATACAATCCGTCAAAGATATCTAACCTTAATAACGTAAAAGAAGTTTCTGAAAGACAGTTAACATTCATATTAGGAAATTTAACTTGCCAGAATAACAATATTCATTATAGTGCTGCTATGTACGAGGATTCTTTACGGTAAAAGTGAACACTGTAACACCGACTCAATCATATTTTCCAGTGCTGCCATCTTCTGTTTCTATCTATAATTGCTTGCTAACATAAATATTGACAGAGTAACAACTGCACAGCGACCCCGAGGCGTGTGTTTATTCGAATATACGGTATGTATAAAGTATAACAGTTACTTTTTCTGGGGAATTCTCCACATATTTATAATTCGAACCCAAACATTTACAATATGACTACTATGAATACTACGTAGCTACACAAGTATTACCGCGGTTACTGGTTATAATGTAATTTTAAACAAAACCTTTTAAACTATTATTACCGCTATTATTAGTTAGTTAGTTATTGGAGAGGGTGGGTTTCCCCATGCACTTAGACCTGTCTTGGTCCATTGTGCTTCCCTCTATAATATTCTACCAGTCTCTATATCCTACCGGTACTGGTGCTTACCATCAGTCCCACCCAGCCAGCGAGATCGGTCTCTACTAGCTGAGCGGTGTCTTTAATGCTTCCCCCATTTACCAGAGGTGTTAGAGACTACTGTTGGGCGGGAAACGTCCGTAATTTTGCTCAGTGGCCTCCTTTGGAGACATGAGATTCTTTTACGTGCCGTAAAGCTACGACACGGGACCCACGGCTTAAAGTCCCTCCCGGAGGACTTGTTCCCTGAATTTTTCCGCCCTTAAAAATTCCACGACCTCCGCCGGGTTTGAACCCGCGTACCTTGAGTCACGAGGTGGGAACGTTACCCCTAGACTACGGAGGCCGCTACCGCTATTATTAATAACCAATTGGAAATGTCAAGCGGAAATTGCTCAATATAGCACTCTACCAATCTATCGAGAAAAATACTTACAGGTGCAACATCTTTTCCGATGTAAACGAACTTCGGACGGTTACATCCGACAAAGGACGCAGAAAGAATCTGTGCTTAAGCATTGCGTTCTTAACAAAACTAACTTCCCGGAGCTGAACCCTTCTTGAGAAGCTGCCAGTTGTGCAGCTACTCAAGAACTTCCCAGCATTTTATGGAACCCGAAGGCTCTTTACCTTGTTCACGAGAGCCATCCACTTGTCCCTATCCTAAGCCAGATCAATCCAGCCCATACCACCCCATCCTATCTCTCTAAGATCCATTTTAATATTATTCACCAAACTACGTCTAGATCTTTCTAGTGGTCTCCTTCCTTCTGACTTTCCCACCAGTATCATATAAGCAAGTCTCTTCTCCCAAGCGTGTTACATGCCCTGCCCATCTCATCCTCCTTGATTTCATTCTAATTATACTTGGCGAATAGTAAAATTTATCAAGCTACTCATAACGTAGTTTTCTCCAACCTCCCGTCACTTCCTCCCTATTCAGTCCAAATATTCTCCTCAGCGCCTTGTTCACAACAGCCCTTCACTGGTCCCTATGCTAAACCAGATCAATCCACCCCATCCTATCTCTCTACGATCCATTTAAGTATTATCCAACCACGTAAGTTTAGCTCTTCCTAGTGGTCTCTTTCCTACTGGTTTTCCCACCAATATTCTATATGACCTCCCCTTCTCCCCCATGCACTTCTCAGTTCACCCTCATTGACTCGATCATTCTAGTTATGCTTGGCGAAGAGTAAAAGTCATGAAGCTCTTCATAATGTAGGTTTCTCCAATCTCCCATCGCTTCATCTGTCCGGTCCGAATGCTATCCTCAGCACCCTGTTCTCAAACACACTAAGTAATATGTTCTTAAAACAAAATCAAATTACGTTAATAATAATATTAACCGGTCTGTTGGACAGGAAAACGGCGTCAGTTCTGCTTGGAACTCCTTACTTGCTCACGTGATTATTATCCCTTGTACCTACGGTCCTCTGAACCTAGACATACCATACGGGAGATGTTCATTGCTTTACATTATACTGCTTGAGACGGAACGCTGATAAACTACTGCCTACATACTCCAGCCATGGAGTCCTTATTTACACGTACTTTATTTTCGTCAATTCCAGATTCCTCAGAAACTCCCTCTCAACTTCATGTTGTCCATCAGCAGAGCGCTTAAACCTAGAAATGCCAAGCGTCGAAAATTTCGACCCTTACAAAACTTGGTACATTTGACAGCATGTGATATCTGTTGGCATTATATCTGAACTTCATAGTCAAGATATATGTGTAGGGGGAACGTCTTCACTAAATCTGAAGTTTTTAAGGTTTTATATGAATACATTATTTGTTCATGAGAGAATAGCAGGTCTGAACTTGTGCATGAATGACTTTCGTTTTGCTGTCTCTAGGTTTGTATCGTGCTTGCTCTGGCCGTCAGTGCCTTTGCTGAGGAGAAAAAGGAAAAGCGAGGTCTTGCGAGTCTTGGCTACGGCGGGTACGGTTACGGCGCCGGTCTGGGTTATGCAGGACTTGGTCACGGCCTTGGATACGCCGCCGCCCCCGCTGTGGCAGCCATAGCAGCCCCCACTTCACATGTTTCCCAGGTTAGCTACTCCACAGCACATGGACTGGGATACGCTGCCGCCCCCGGTCTGGGATATGCTGCCGCCCCCGCTCTGGGATACGCTGCCGCTCCCGCCATCGCTAAGGTCGCCACCTATGCAGCTCCTGCCATATCTTATGGTCATGGTTTAGGATATGCCGGATATGGTGGTTATGGTTATGCCGCACCGGCTTATGGTCTTGGTTATGGTGGTTATGGCTACCATTAAGGTCCTTTAGGCACACTTCCACCACCCCCTTTACACATTTCACAAGTTACTACATTTTCTTTAAAATTTGTTCGTCAAGTGGCTTTTCGTACAAGATGAATTCCATCCTCGAAATTCAATTCAACTTCAACGCCCGAATTTCGAAACTTTCAATCCTCTGGCGAACTAGACGCAAAAAAACTGTTCAGGTTCTCTCCATGAAACCAGAGCCTTCGCAGTCAACATAGCGTCCACGCTACTAGCTAGACGACTAGAGAATCGGGGTTCTATTTCTCGGGATTACAAATATTATCTTCACCAGACCGGTCCAGAGGTCCAGCCAGACTCCCATGAAACGCGTACTGGAGGTTAAAGCATACGGGTCGTGAATGTGGCCACTCACGTCAACTTAGTGCCGAGGTTTTTAGAATACGTGGAGTTCTACCTTCCCTCCACCATGCGCCCGCACGTTGTGGTGCTTAATCAGGTAAAGGGATAACCGTATCTTATCATTCAACGAAAGAGGAAACAGCAGATGAGACAAGCGTTTCGAAACGTGAACTGTTTCATAACTTCTGACGATGTAATACAACTTGTGAGAACGTCAATGGCTTGCATGCTTGCCACTTCACAGCACACAACAACTGTCTCTTCGAACCGCTTCATTTTCATAACTCGTTGACTTTCTTGCGCAGTAATAACAGGGTTTCTCTTCCTTGTCTCTTACGGAACAAAGTCTTCGGCTGAAATTTCATGCCGGACGGAGACGTTCAGCAGAAACTACGTGCAATACACTTTAACTTATTTTTGTACTTTTCACATGTAAAATATTTTTTCTAAACAATGAATTTTTATGAATAAAATTATACCAACAAAATTAAAAAAGAAACGAGTCTGTTCATTATTTCCTTCCAACTCCCTTCAACGGTGACATTGCTCAATTCACCAAGGTCGCAAATCAGACTAAAAATATTCCTCAATTCACTTCAGTTCCACCGGAGGAGACCAAATTTTCTCCCTCTCTGTCCGTAATCAGCCTCATTAACCAAGTGGGGCTGAGGTTCTCACGTCTACAACAGTGACAAGTAACGATGGGGGGTTTGGGACCCATGTTTCGGTGGAACGTACTAAATCCTTCTTCCGGGTTTAAGTGAAAGTCGAAGACTAGTCATATTATGTTCGTCTCGCTTGTGACACCGTGTAGCCTCTTAAGAGGATACCGATGTTTCGTAGGAACATTCTGCCTCCATCCTCAGTTTTAGACTGTGTAGGTTATATAAACACATTGCAAGGAAGGAGGTCACTCAGACCCAGGGGAGTGGGTGATGAAATAAAGGCCAATGCAGCCTAGTCAGGACGGGGGAAACCAAACGGCAATTCTAAGTGGCACACTATGTTCTCATCACAAGTGGAAAATGTAGCCGTGAGAAAGGATGGACTCTTCTAGGGACACACTGTTTTCAGGAAGACTTTAACCCTGAAGATCAAGACGGCGTTTTCTTTCGAAACGTATCTGCCTGTAGGACTACATGGTGTCATAAGCGAGAAGAAAAAATCTGAACAATTATGGCTGTGAAAATCTCAGAAATTGTGAGTAATAATCTGCTTGTTTGGTTTAATCCTCAACACTGAAGATGGAGGCAGTATGTCCTTCCGAAACATCTGAAAATTAGACCGCGCTCTTCAACGTGAATTAAAGTCGCCGTACAATGGTAATACACTTCTTGCGTCACTACATTTCCATCAAATTTACTGACGCTTTACAAACGGACGCGTCCTGATCCTTGGAACTCTCAGTGCCTCACTGCGATGCAAGAAACCGCGTCTTTGTAAGTATCATATAAAAAGGTAAAGCTATCTCTGTAACGGGCCATGAAAGCCCATAGGGTTGTGAGACGCCGAGGCTCCCACATTTTCTAGAAAATCGGCTCACAGATGGCGGTTAGGTTGTCAGCCTCACGCGCCGGCCGCCCTTTATCCCCCAGGAAGATTCTTGGAATTCATTTCTGTTAGAGGCTCAGTCAACACCAGGGCCATAATGCGGCTGGAAGGGTTAGGTCATTGAAAAACCCAATTACCTCATCGGAAATAGAACCCGCGACCTTCCGGTTTGTAGCATATTGTCTTAAGCATCTACGTTACACCGTGCTCCCTTCGGTTAACAACATCACTCACTCACTCATGGAGCTCAGCCCTTCTTGAGAGGCTGCCAATTGCGCAGTTACTCAAGAACTTCCCAGCATTTTATGGAACCCGAAGGTTCATTACCGTATTCACAAGAGCCCTCCACTGGTCCCTATCCTGAGCCAGATCAATCAAATCTATTCGATACCATTCTGTTTCTCTAAGATCCATTTTAATATTGTCCACCCACCAACGTCTTGGTCTTCCCAGTGGTCTCCTTGCTTCCGACTTTCCCACCAATATCTTATATGCATTCCTCCTCTCCTACATTCGTGCTATATGCCCTGCCCATCTCATCCTCCTTGACTTGATCATTCTAATTCTACTTTTTATTAACAACATTGTTACATAAATTATGAAGCTCTTTTGTGGGATACACTGTCTCGAAACATTTCATATTCACTTTTAACATCAGATAACGCCACAACGCTTTGTGAGCAAATCTGTAACGAGTTGAGCATTTTTACGCGTGAACTCAAGCTTTCATTCGCTATGACGTCATAAGCTTCCAAGTTATGAGGAAAGAAGTGAAATGTCGTTCCTGTATTTCATGACAGTGACGATGCTTCATGGCAAGCAAGGAATTCAACGTGTTCCAGTTTATTCAGAGCGCTATTCAATCGCATGCACGACTCTGATGCCATCTGTTAGTTACATGGCGTAAACAAAAGAGAACGTGGAAGCCGATACATTATTATGCCACATTCAATGGGTTTATCTCGCTATTCCGTGCCACGAACTTTCACTATGGGGGGGAAGTCTTGCACCTTAATTAACCCCACAGCAAAGTATTTTTCTTGCAAACTTTGTTAGGTACCTTTTTTATTGTTAGTGGGGTGGGACTAAGTCCCTTGTAGTCCGCGCCATAGCTCAAGAGGTTGGTCGCTGGCTTCCCACCGCGGCGGCCCCGGCAGGAGAAACCGAAGTACTCGGAGCAAATCTGCCCCAGCGCCACTTTGTCCACCACAAATCCTACTTGACCAGACCCGGGATCGAACCCGGACCAGCTGATCAACAAATTGTCCTCTTTCATGGAACCCATGGTTTCATTACCGTTTACAAAAGTTAGGATCGGACCATATTCTGAGATATTACTATAGAGTCCACGCCTTCATAACCATTCTTTTAATGTTATCCTATTTTCTAAACCCAGGTCTCGCAGGTGGTCCTACTTCCTTCAGGGCTTCACACTAAAATATTACTATTTTCCGTATTTTGGAAAAAATAAAAGTAAGATTATGAGATCACCATGCTGTCGGTGCGTCTGTTAATCCGTCCCTATCAAATTTCGAACGCTTGAGCCAATCTTTACGAAACTTTGTATGTACTGTACTTCACGGCAAATGAGCCCATCTCAACAGCGCATTTCATAAATCCCTCCCATCAGTCTGTGTGTCCCTACTACCGTTGCCAGACAACGGCTGGGTAAACATGTTACTGTGGAAACGAATATACATGCAATAGAAGAATTATTGGACGCGTCGTTTTCTATGCGGTCCGTGTTGTATCAAACGCAAGTAGGCAATCTATTCTTCCCAGAACTTCTTGTTATGCATATGGTATTTCTCCATGCGTGCTATATGTCCGTCCCCTATAATCTCCCACAGTGTAATTTTCTTGTTCATATCAGCTGAAGAGTTCAAATTATCAAACTCTTTCATTGTGTAATATTTTACATTATCCAGTTACACGAAACAAAAAAAAAATGGTGATCCTCCGTGTGGGGGTTGGACACAGGCTAAATTTCCAAGTTCACAGCCTACATATTGAGTGAAACCGTGATTTCCAAGTCTCTCTCAAGGGCTGTAACGTGTAAGTGTGGCTCAAAGGAAGGGTTAAATGTGGAAACTGCAGCTAGAAATGGGAACAAACTCTCAAACTTCCCCCTTCCATTTTCGAGGAGTATTCCACTAGCAAGTTATAACATTAGTTCAGGAGTTGCAGACTGACTCAGGAGCCATAAACCGATTTCCTTCCGGCCGGCCACTGTTGCGTCATGGCCATTATGAAGACCCCTCTGCTGTGTGCCCTATGAGAATCCCCCCTCTCATTCCTCGTGTATGTGTGTAAATGTCTTGTAGACGGATATCGCCGAATTTCCAGGGAAGACGCTGCTTCCATCTTCAGGGTTGAAGTATACCACTGCAACATCACATCAGTCTACAAGACTACAGGACGTCACAAAACAGAACATCGCAATCTGGACAAACACCGCCATGATAACCCACGTTCTTTATCATGGTGTGTTTCGCTATTATAGGAGAGCGAAAGTTATCACAGCGGTCATTGTAATGTTTGATATACTTTTTGTCTGATATCTGACGCCGTATACTTCGGTAGATATTCATTAACCTATCAGAGCAACTTGATATCTCCATCATCGGGGTGGAATACTACTTTTCCACTCTGAAGATGGAGGTAGAATGTTTCTCCAAAATGTCGGTAACAATCTACAAGACTACATGGTGTAATGTAATGTAATGTAACAACAACAGGAACCTAAAATATCACAATCCTTGAACGTCTGACTATGGACCGGCAGACTTAACCACTACACGACAAATGTGGCATTATTTGTTTACAGCTTACATTACGACAGAGCCGGGATAGCTCAGTCAGCCCAGATTTAATTCCCCGTACGGAAAGATTTTTCTCTACTGCACAGTATCCAGACCGACTCTGGGGCGCACCCAGTCTGCTCTGCAATGAGTACCTAGGAAGGGGGGGGGGCTCTTCTACCGGCGTTAAAGCGGCACTCACCTCCATCTATTACCGAGGTCAAGAATGGTGCAGCGATACCTCCACTCGCACACAAGTCTTCACGGCGTGGTGTTTAATTAATTAAGCACAGGGACAACTTTACCTAGAAGTATACAGCGTGGAATATTGGAATGATTAGTGAATAATGAATTAGAAACATCTGCAAGGAAGTTTCCGTGTCGTAATTTGAAGTTTTATCGATGAATTTGCCTGGAGTGACTGAGAAAGAACGCGAAAATTATCAGTCAAGAAGTCAGTGTGTCGACCGAGATGTTATGCAAACGTCTATCTCACAGATAAAGGTAAAGTTATCCCTGTAACAGGCCGTGGAGGCCCATAGGGTTGTGAGACGTCGAGGCTCCCACATTTTCTACACAATCGGTTCACAGATGGGGCTGAGGTTGTCAGCCTTACGCGCCAGCCGCCTTCCCCCCCTCTCCAGGAAGATTACTGGCGCTCATTTCTGAGTCGACTCCAGGGCCATAGTGCTGCTGGAAGGAAAATTGAAAAATCCACCTCATCGGGACTTTAATCCACGACCTTCCGGCTTGTAGCATAATATCTCAACCAACTACGCTACCGCTTGCCCCCCGTCACTCTAACAGACGTCAGGTAAATCACCGGCTGAGCCAGCTAGCTCGGTCAATACAGTTCCGCCCTGGTCGAAACGAGTAATGCCTCAGATAGGATGGGCCGTGTCGTGACAAGACCTCACAGCTGGAACCTCACCTCTCGAACGCTGTACTTAGGTCACGTGCAGTGTGGGCCCACAGCTGCCGAGACAGGGTCGTTATTGCTGCTGACTGTGAATTGTAGCTTTCTAAAATCCGACCCACGCGAAATCAAACGCAGTTGTGTAGATCTGAAAAGTGTATCAGCCGTGCCTCTAGCGCAAGATTGATGTAAGGAACACGAGGTTCCCCCCGGACCCTGGGCGCGGTCGACCAGGTGTCTCTCAAACCACTTTCCTCTGCCTGCTACTTACTGTTACGGCGTCTGCACACGTCCCAACAACAATGTACGGTTGTGCGTCGAATTTTCATGATGGAGCTACTATGCGTAACAATATATCTGAGCATCCTATTGCACTGACGTATCACTCGTGCAGGTTCTCTTCTGTTTATGACGCAACACCAAACTTACATTCAGCTCACTAAAACGTCAGTCCGTGTACATGTTTCGGCCTTCAGGCAACGCATTTTGATGGAACCTGCTGCACTACGAGTACTACTGACACAAGCGAGCACAATGCAGTATGTTCCATCAAATTGCGTTGCCTGAATATGGCCCCGTGAGGCCGAAACTTATACCCAGACAGAGAACATTATTAGCGACATTTTAGTGAGTCGAATGTAAGTTTGGTTTCATCTGAAATAAAAAGAAGAGAAAAATGAGTTTCGTGATGGGAGATTAGAATTGCCTTCTTACGTTATATTTCTTGATTATCCCTTTGACATCTTTATCGCCTTTCTTTTCTTCATTACAGCTTTCCTATCCTTCCTCTTTGTAGGTCCCATCATCAGTTCTTTCCTCTTTCCTTCCTCCCTCTCCTTCATATTAAAACAGATCCTTCACCCTTGTTCTCCCGTTCCTCTATCCCTTTATTTCCTCCCTTCCTTTACTTTCCAGCCCTTGTATTTATTTATGCTATCGTCATTACTCTCGCCGTATCCTTGAAACGGAGAGTTGTGCTTCACAGAGCATGACACGAAATTAATACTATTTGTGTGCAAATTCCAGGAACTGGCTCCTAGACGCGTGGGACATTTGTACTGATTTGTCCGTTGCCACTCTTGTTACTATTATTCATGACTGACATTAACAACATCAATTCAGTCAGTGTAGTGACTAGACTACAGTCTGGACGACCGAGGAACCGGCTCTCGATTTCCAACAAGAGAAAGAGATTTTTCTCTTCTCCACAACGTCCACACCTGCTCCGGGGATCAGCCTGCCTCATATCCAATTGGTATCCGGAACGCCTTCACGAGGGTTAAAGCGGCCGGAGCATGAAAATGACCACATACCACCATCTAGTGCCGAGGTTAAGAATACATGGCACCATACCTTCACTGACGTATAGGTTCTCGTGAGGTGCTGCTTAATTAAGCAGTGGGAGCGCTTTATATTTAAACTGTTGCAAGAGACATTTGAATTTCATTACATTTTCACAGGATTTATTAGCCATGCTTTTGTTATCATTTTGGTCTGCATTCCTGTAAAATGACACGAACACGTACCTGGTATTCTCAACGTTTACGTAACATTCTCTCTTCCTCTCTGATATTCCGTTGTCTCTTTTATCGCAACTCGTACCTACATTCATTTTGAATTTCTAGTGAAATGTTAGGAATTCAGTCAGCCGTTCGTACGAACTACTTCTGAAAAGGCCGAACACTGGACATTATCCCGCATTGCAGAAATACCGCTCGTATTTCAAACCACTGCGGACGGCAGAACTCTGCATTTTAACTGCAGTTACAGGCACTAGTGGAATGTCCGTTGAAAATTCAACATGAAAATTTTAAAATCCTTATCTGCAGCTACTGTGTTAACTGAGGGACACTTTCAAATAACGATTTCACTGACTATGTGGGCTCTAACCGATCGGGCTGGTCTAGACGTAAGTACAGACTTGCAGACAGAAGACTTTCGTAAGGTTCGAGGGTCTCACAGACGTGTTTATAAAGAATTCTATCTTCTGGGATATGACGCAGCATAGTTAGTTGAAAGTCAACCGACGTTCGCTCGTCATCTACTTTCACGCTTTTTCGAACCTGAAGACGGAGGCGATATGTTCTCCGAATCGTCGATTAATCTTCAGCGGAATACACGGCATTATACGCAGAAGACAGCACTGTTCAGGAGATTTTCGGGTTTGAATATCGACTGAGACATCGGCTATCCTGACTGAGGTCTTTCGAGGGTTTACTCAGCCTCTCTAGGCAAATGCCGGGGTAGTACCTCGATTAGGCTATGACCACTGTCTTTAAAGCTTCTCCAATTCGTCAGTCCCTACTATACGACCATAATAGCCTTGAACTGGAAATGTTGTTAAATAATTTACTAAAAAAACGAAAACTTATGGGAAGATAGCAGGGCAGAATAAACATTATTATTATAATAATGATAAATAGCTACAATTATCTTGTTCGTCAAACACCTACGCTTCCATACCGATTCAGGACACTGTAATAGCGACTTCAACATTGTCGTTTACTACTGTCATCTTCTGGTCCTGTCGTAACTGGTTTCCATGGATACTCTACGAACACTGTACTAGCTACTATATACGTGTAGGAAGGTAAAGCTATCTCTGTAACAGGCCTTGTGGGCCCATAGGGTTGTGAGACGTCGAGGCTCCCAAATTTTCTAGACAATCGCCTCACAGATGGCGGCGAGGTCAGCTTTACGCACCAACATATCCCTGCAACAGCCCGTGGAGGCCCATAGGGTTGTGAGACTCGAGGCTCCCAAATTTTCTAGACGATCGCCTCACAGATGGCGGCGAGGTCAGCTTTACGCACCAAGCTATCGGGTAAGAGGCCGTGGAGGCCCATGGGGTTGTGAGATGCCGAGGCTTCCACGTTTTCTCTAGAAAAATCGGCTAACAGATGGCAGTAAGGTTGTCAGCTTTACGCACCAACCTATCCCTGTAATAGCCCGCGGAGGCCCATAGAGTTGTGAGACGCCGAGGCTCCCAAATTTTCTAGACAATCGCCTCAAAGATGGCGGTGAGGCCAGCTTTAAGCACCAACATATCCCTGTAACAGCCCTTGGAGGCCCATAAGGTTGAGACGTCGAGACTCCCGAGTTTTCTAGAAAATCGGCTCACAGATGGCGGTGAGGTTGTCAGCTTTAAGCGGCGGCAGCCCGTTACACCCAGGAAGATTCCTGGTACTCATTTCTGTTAGACACTGAGTCGACTCCAGGGCTGTAGTGCGGTTGGAAGAATTAGGTCAATTGAAAAATTCAACGACCTCATCGGGAATCGAACCCGCGACCATAAAGCTTGCAGCATAGTGCCTCAACCAACTACTCTACCGCCTGCCCTCCTCGCTGTCATATTGCTGTACACAACTGATCTAATATGTTTCTAGGAAACGTGGATGTCCTCAAGCACGCAGCTACATCCCCGAAGAGAGAGTTGCTTTTCGTAATTTTCTCAAATCAGTAGAGTAATGCTAGACGGAAATTACTTCACTGAGTTCCTCTTTTAGCTACAGGGGTGGGTAAAACAGTATCTTCTTACTGCGATCTCAAATGGGTCTGTTACAGGAAACAAAACACGGTACACACGATGAGTTTATGTACATCACAGTGCCGAATGGTATAAGGTATTAAGTGTCTTCGCCCACCCAAACTCTTGGATCGTGGGTTCGAATCCAACTCGAGGCATGGATGTCTACCCGCCTTTCATCTGTGTCTGAGCTACCTTGTGTAGGTAGCGGCCTTGCGACAGTGCTGATACCCCGTCCGAAGAATCCTACCAACTGCCTATAAGATCCAGATTTCCAGATCAATTCTGATGGGAAACACGCGGTAGCGTAGTTGATCGAGGTACTAAGCTATAAGCCGGAAGATTACAGTTCGATTCCAGATGAGGTCATTCCATTTTTCAATTGACCTAATCCTTCCAGCCGCACTATGGTCCTGGGGTCGACTCAGCCTCTAACAGAAATGAGTACCAGGAATCTTCCTGGACGTAAAGTGCGGCAGGTGCCTAAGGTTGACCTCACCGTTATCTCTGAGCCGATTGTCTAGAAAATGTTTGGAGCCTCCACGTCTCACAACCCTATGGGCCTTCAGGGCCTGTTACCTTTAGCAGGCCAGAGAGCCTAAGGGCCCCCATACACACACAGTTTGGTCTCCAGTTCGGCCTGCACAGTTGAAGACTGAAGGGCAAAACTGATGTGTGTGGTGCGGTCGGCCGGCCGGCCGGCCAATCGTTTGGACTGTTAGCCTGTGGGAAACCCGTCAGTCCGTCAGTTCTGCCTGCAGGACCGTAGAACGTGACGTGTGTGACTCAACATTATAGGCTGGAAGGCCGTGATTGTGGTATGAAGCCTGCCGCTTTATCTGCGCGTGTATGGGGAGGAAGGGGAGGGGGTAAACTGTCACAGTTTTGCCTGTAAGGTCGATCGGAAGGCCAAACTGTGTGTGTATGGGGGGCCTAATACGAAAGGTAGAAAGAGAAGCCTATAAATGATATTTTCTTTCAACAGTGCCCACTGTCTCGACGTTTCTCATTAAAAAGAAAATAATTACAGAAAGCTGACACATATAGATATAGAACCTGCACGATAGACAAAACTATTATTAATATATCCCATAAGTCTAACTGAGCCTTACTGCTGGAAACTCATTACAGTGTTTTTCTAAGGGAAGTTTAGCTTTATGCTACCACAGTGATGAGCGTGACATCAAGGACTGACAGCCAATAATGCTACTTAATTACGTTTAAGTGAGTCCCTCCACAGCTCCATTACAATGGGTACACTAGCATGGGATGCATACATGTGTGCTCACTACATGAGCAACAGATAATGGATCGGAAAGGATGTGGAAGGAACCGGTGTGACCTAAATGAAGACATTATCCCAAGAGTCTGAAGTAAATCATGAAAGACCTGTCACGATAATGAGTGTCACGACCGGGATTCGAACCCACGATCAACAAGAACACGAAAAAGACAGACGAATAATAAACTGCAAATAATATGGAAGGAAGTGGTCGTGTACTACGTTATAGTATTACCCCGGCATTCATCTGGAGCGACAGGAAACCCAGGGGAAACTTCAGTCAGGACAGCGGGATGAGCCCCAGGCAGAGGTCCGAACCCTGGATATCCCGAGTTTGGAGCAGACGTTGAAATCAGGGAAACTGGTTATGAAGCCATTGTCGAAGGAGGGGGAAGCTGAGTCAGAGCGCAAGAAGTGGCTCCGGGCTCGTGCTCTGTATCCGATTATGCAACACCACGTGCAGGCCTCACTGATCGTCACTCAGGCACGTTCAGATTTAGGACAAAGAACCTCGTACCTCAACATAAATTAGTGAATGCTTGAACTTGCCTGATCATTGGAAGGTTTCTGACAACGTTCAGTTGTTAGCAAACTCTCTTTACTTTGAACAAGAAGTTCTGCGAAGAACTAATCGCCTGTTTTCCTTGATATGACAGGGACCGTACAAAAAACGACGCTTACAATACCTGGTAATATTCTATTGCTGCTTTTATTTGCTGCCGCAGTAACGTTTTCATCGAGCCGTTGCCTAACAGCGATTATGGATTTTTACCGAGCCGTTGCCTAGTAAACGACAGGGTTAGTTTTACCGAGCCGTTGCTTAGCAGTGACAGGGCGTACACAAATAGACACGGACTGATGGGAGGGATTTATGAAGTAAGCCGTTGAGATTGGCTTATATGCCGTGATATACATACGAGGTTTCATAAATTTTCGTTCAGGCATTCAAAAATTGATGTGAGGACACACATACAAATAAACAGCATAGCGATCGCATAAGCATCTTTTATTTTTTTCAAAATAAGGAAAGTAAGCTAAAAATAAAATGAGGCTTATGACATTACCTTGACGTTCGTGTCTGAGTAACTCCCAACGTTGCTAGGCAACGGCTCAGAAAATTCGTTCCCGCGTCAACAAATATATCCGCAACAACAGAATTAATGTTGGACGCCGTATTTTCTATACGATCCGATTAGTTCTTCACAGAACTTCTTGTTCGTTACATAATTATTACAGTGAAAATTCTACGTCATATTGAGGGTATATTTAACCCTGTAAGTGCCAGCTGTTATTTCCACATTGCCAAACTCAAAATACATGGGCAAATAATGCTTCTCCGCAAGAACTTAAAATGTAAGGAAAAGAGGCTCGTCTAAATGTTACATATTCAGATAAAACGTCAACAGATGTCACATGCTGTTACATATATGTTTTTGTAAAGTTTGAAATTTGAACACTTGGCACTTGTTGGGTTAATTTATGCGACGTTTCAGGAGCTCTATGTGCTGCCTTCATCAGGCGTAGAAAGCGAAATTATCCTACTCAGGTGGCCTAGTTAGACAGAGCTTGTCTTGATCACTAGACTAGCTCTGTGCCACGGGCCCAAATAAGTAACAGCCTTCCCAATTTAAGATCTGATGTCAGAAACTCTAGCTTCCGAAACGTCGTATAATTTAGAATTAGCTAAGACAATTAACAATGTCCTATATTTATCTTCAGCTTTGGCTTTGCTTCCCACCTGCTTTCACGATGGTTCTTTGCTTGGCTTATTCTTCGACCCTGAAGATGGAGGTGACATTTTCCTCCGAAACGTCGGTTGACTTTCAACGGACTACAAGGCGTTATCTACAGAAGCAGTGAGAGCATGAGATCCTACATGATGCAGGACGGATTACTGGAGTCTAATATCTTTCAGATATTCAAGCGCCCCAAGTCAGAACTCACATAGCCTCTATTCCTGGTGAGCTGAGGTTCCACCCACGAACTCCTCAGTAATACGTTTTGTAGAGGAGATACACGATGCTGAGGACAATTTTTGGACCGAAGAGATTGAAGATAGGAGATTAGAGAAAACTGCATGAGGAGCTTCATAACTTGTGCTCTCCGCCAAGGATAATTAGAATGATCAAGTCAAGGAGGATGAATTGGGAAGTACATGCAGCATGCATGGGGGAGGAGTGCATAAAGGATTTTGGTGGGGAAACCAGAAAGAAAGAGACTAGGAAGATTAAGACGTAAGTGGGTGGATGATATTAAAATGGATCTTAAGAGAGACAGGATGGGGTGGTATGGACTGGATTGATCTGGCTCAGGATACGGACCAGTGGAGGGCTCTTGTGAACACGATAATGAACCGTCGAATTCCATAAAATTTTGGGAAACTGTTGAGTGGCTGCGCAAGTGCAGGCTTCTCCAGAAGGGCTCACAAGTTAGGATCCAAGCCAGTAGTCAGGGAACTGTTGCAGTCTTCCCTAGGGAACATAAAGGCACTACAGGAGTGGAGTCGGCTTCCACGAATGGACGTGACAGCAGTATGGACAATGCTTGCGTGTTGAAAATGTAATTATTTGGGTGGAACTGACCTTTTAGTTAATGGACTCGACTCCGTGCCCGTTGTTTGTGGTTCCCAACAAATTTAACAACTCAGATTAAAAGATGTCCCTGTGCTCAACGAATGAAGCACTACGCCATAAAGGCGTATGGGGGAGTGGATGTATAGAGCCACAATTTCTTGACCTCGACATTAGCTGGAGGTGAGTGGTCAGCTTCACGCTCCGGCCGCTTTACCCCCGGGGGAAAAGAGCCCCCGGTACCCATTGCGTAGGAGGTTGGGTTGACCCCAGAGTCGGTCCGGACTATCTGGAAAAGAGGAAATTCTTGCCCCCATCGCGACTGGAACTCCGACCCATTGGTCGTCCAGCCCGTAGCCAGTTGCTATACCGACTACGCTACCCTGGATCCTAACAAATCAGATTAAGTATTTACTACTACATATACAAACAAGAAAGCAGATAACGGTATACTACTCGTATAATTATGTGGTTAATTGGCCACCACGTCGTAAAGACAGATGGACCAGATGCAGGTGAGTGGCGAGCTTCATGCCGCCGGAGAAGAGCCCATTTTCTTACCGGGAAGACAGGTTGGCCATAGAGCCGGTCTGGATGATGTGGAGAAGATATCTCCTGTTCTTGCCGGGAATCGAACTAAGATTTAACGGTCTTGTGGTCACCATACTCATTCAGCTATTCCGTCTCTGGCACGCTGACCAAATTTAAGTGAGATGGGTTGTGCATGTTACACGCATTGGCGTGATTAGCAATCCATACCATTGTTTGTCAGGAAGGATTTCTCTTGGAGGACTTAAGCGTGGATGTGAAAATAATTAAAGCTACTTTCGATTGTATAGAAACAAGTGGCCGTGAAATAGCTCAGGCGGTTAGTCGCCGGCTTCCACAGCGGCCGCCCGGGTTCGAGCCCAGGTCAGGTCATGTGGGATTTGTGGTGGCTAAAGTGGCACTGGGCAGACATTTTCCGAGTACTTCGGTTTCCTTTGCCACTTGTCTTTCCACAGACTGCTCCACATTCATCATCTACCAACCGGGGCTGGTACAGGAGGACATTCGTTGGCCGACGTACCAAGTGGACTGTCTCACACACCACACCAAAGGGGGGGGGGGAGGAACTGTGGACTGGATTCAAGTGGCTCATGATAGGGTCTGGTGGCGGGATCTTGTGAATACAAATGAACCTTCAAATAAAAAAATCGGGGAATTTCTTCAATAGCGGAGCGACTACTAACATCTCTAAAGGTTTCTCTTCAATGGATTTAGTTAACGGAAACGCTAGGTAAACACGGACAACAAACATATCGCCACAATTTTGTCACTTTAATAATACAAGCTGATTTTTATGCAGCCGGTGGGTACAGTACCCAGTCCGTCGGATGGGTGTGTTCTGATGTCCTAACTTGTCGGATCATTGTTCATTGTTTGCCTCGCCCACTTAATTATTCTCTTCGAAATCATTACTTTCCTATGAGAGGGAACCAATATCCGGTCTGGTTAACCGCTCGTTAATTGAAGCAGTTTGAACAAACTGCTTAATTACCGTACAAGCCTTAATTGACAATTAATCAAAAATTTTAAGATTCAATAATGCAAGTCCCAGCTACGGGTCTCCTTACCTCACAGGGAACACCCCGTCTCCATGACAACCACAAATCGACTGGTTAATACTACCCAGGAAAATAATCGCGGTTTACTGTGGTATTATGCAGAAAACTGCGGAGTCTTTAGGGCTAAACCAAGGGGCAGATATTGTGTTCACCGTGCTTTAAAAGTTAAGGAGCTTTGTTTTATGTAGTATATAGACCATATTATTTCAATTGTTTTATATTTTCTGATAGTTGGTTGAGGCACTATGTTACAAGCCGGAAGGTCGCAGTTCGAGTCCCGATGAGGTGGGTTTTTTCAATTGACCTAATCCTTCCAGCCGCACTATGGCCCTGGGGTCGGATCGACCTCTAACAAAAAATGAGAACCAGGAATCTTCGTGGGGGTTAAAAGGAGGCCGGTGCGTAAGGCTGACAACCTTACTGCAATCTGTGAGCCGACAGTCTAGAAAATGTGGGAGTCTCGACGTCTCACAACCCTATGGGCCCAGTAACAAATATAAATTACATTTTCAATTAGGTTTATACCAGATTGAATCAAGACAATTCTTAGTACCACTGGGTTCAAAACCTTTAGTTTCTCTGTCTCCAAGTTATAATATATATGTAGTATATAAGTACGGGTTAAGCGGCTCCGTAGTCTAGGGATAACGTTCCCAGCTCATGACTCAAGGTACGCGGGTTCAAACCCGGCGGAGGTCGTAGAATTTTTAAGGGCGGAAAAATTCAGGGAACAAGTCCTCCGGGAGAGACTTTAAGCCGTGGGTCCCGTGTCGTAGATTTACGGCACGTAAAAGATCCTCATGTCTCTAGGAGACTTCTGAGCAAGATTAGGCAAAGTTTCCCTCCCAAGTAGTTTCCAGTGCCTCCGGTAGATGGGGAAGTATCGGGAACCACTGCCAGCTTCGCTGGCTGAACGGGGCTGATATCGAGCACCAGTACCGGCACGGTATGGCGACTGGTAGAGTATCAAAGGGGGACGTACAATAGACTATCAGTCGCGGTGCATGGGGAAACCCACCCCCTCCAATAATAATAATATAAGTACGGGTTAAGAAAGGTAAAGCTATCCCTGTTAACAGGCCGTGGAGGCCCATAGGGTTGTGAGACGTCGAGGTTCACACATTTTGTACCCAATCGGCTCATAGATTAGAGGCCGAGTCGACCACAGGGCCATAGTGTATCTGGAATGATTAAGCCATAATTTTTAGGCTTGTGAAACTTAACAGGTCACATTGCTGTCTACGTGTCTGTGCACCCCTCCATAAATTTCGTTTTCTATGTGATCCGTGTCATGTCGAAGGAAAGCAGGCAGTTCTTTCCCGAATTTCTTTTTACTTATTTGAATGTAGGTCACAAGCACGGATGGGGCCATATTTTACCTTAAAGTTAGTTGAAATAAAGAACGTAAAAATGTTGACATTTCGTCGGTTCAATTTCATTTTCATTATGTCTCAGGCTGAAGACTGTAAGAGACAATGTAATATCACAGCAGGAAATTCGTCGTCCCAGTCAAACTACATTACTTTCAGACATCTTTAATGCTTTACGTAAGAGTAGCTCAAGTCTTTAATGATCTTATTTCTTTTACTGAAGCAGGATTCCAGTTCTGACGTCATCTCATTCAATTTTTTTTTGTGGTTTATTTTATCTCAAACTGTGTCGTGTCCAATAGGATGATTGATGAGTAGTTAATGGGAAAGGATTTAGAAGGAATATTTTCAACATAAAATTTCACGCAAATCCATGCAAATGATCTTGAATTGCTCCATATTTAGGGACGGTCAAACTTAACAGGTGCTCCGAAGGGGTAGAACATATTTAGGTAGTGAAAGTCGTGGGATACGTTAGAGATACTTTATTTTGGTGGAAGGGGAACTGCGGAAGAAATAGCATTATTCTGTTAAACGGTCCCGAGAAATCACTTGCTCGTCCCTCTGATAAGGGTATTATGAAAGTGAAGGAGTTAAAATGGCTGGAAGTAGTAATCTGAGACAGGTAAATGTAAAGTTGTCCCTGTGCCTAACTATTTAAGCTCTACGCCATGAAAGCGTATGGGTGGAGTGGATGTATTTATCCGCATTTTCTTGAGCTCGGCACTAGTTGGAGGTGAGTGATCACCTTCACGCCCCTGTCGTTTTAGTCCCTGGGAAAGAGCCCCCGGTATCCACTGCATAGGAGGTTGGGTGAACGCCAGAGCCGGTCTGGACGACATGGAGAAAATTCTTGACCCGACCGGAGCTCGAACATCGGTCGTCCAGCCCATAACCAATCGTTATACCGACTACGCTATCCCGGCTCCTAATTTGAGATAGGGGCCGCAGAATTTTTATTTTCTGAATTAAGCGCCTAAGATGTAACTGCCCTATTTCCTGCCTTGGAAGCAAACAAGAACACGCAAAGATATGAAATTCACTGTGCACGCTTGCCAATACGTACTGTAGCCACGGCGATGTGCAGATGTTGCGGTTGAGGTTTTGGACATGATCCAAATCTCTGTTCCCAGTTTAACTTATTAGAGTGTTTTTTTAACTACGGCTAATATACGCTTTGATGTTTATATGGAAAGAATACCTGCCAGGCGGAAGAACAGGCACTAATAAGTTCCGGCATTTTCGAATCCGACTGAATCGTTTATGATTGTTTCTTAGGTTACTTTAGGACGCTGTATCACATAGCGACGTAGAGACGGACAATTGTCCGTGTAGGGTAGTGAGCGTGGCGAATAATTGTGGATTCTAGTTCGTATGATTGGATTCATCAGCACTTCGGAAACAATATCTCTTAACTACAATTAATACAGCACTATCGCTGATTTACACAATTTACAGTTCATTGTTGCACACGCACTAGAATTCTTCGTCTTCACTAGTCGTCTCCTAGCAACGGATGTCAACGCAGAAACTAGCACTTCAAATCACTATGAAGCCTTCTTGTTTTCAATCACTTTGTACTCCTCTGCCCTAATCTGTACTCAACTAATCTTCACAGTTCACTAAGAACGTGCTCCATTCTCGTTCTTGTACTCTCAACTGCTGAAACCTCTTGGGGTCTCCACTATCTCAAGCTTAAACAGGTCTTCGTTGTATAGGCGCCGCAAGGATAACACACAAAATAAGTCACGCGATAGCTAGTACTGTTGGAGTGTCACGTCACTGCGTCTGCGCGGAAGTGTTTCTTACCGGTCCGTTACCTAGCAACGATCTGGCCATCCACGTTACAATAGAAAAGGATTTCTAATTTGTGGAACCAACTGCAGGCTGTTTGAGAACACAGTGCTGTGAATATTTGCCCTTAAGACAGAAACAGTAATAATTTAGAGGACGAAGAGGTTTATTTTTATGTATTTATTAATGATTTATTAAACAATGCTCCCAGTCAATGTTTCAGGTTATACATATAGTGTGCAAGGGTACATGGATCGAAAACTGGGGTCGTGGATTCGAATCCAATTGGAGACATGGATGTCTGTGTGTGTTTATTATGGTTTTGTGCTGTACTGTAATGTAGGTAGGGACCCTCCGACGGGCTGATCTCTTTCCAAGGAGATATTTACTGTGCATTGAATTACGAAACTGAAAAAGTAGTCAGGGCGACACAAAGGTCTGTAGAGCCATTGTTGAATGAATGGAGGTACACCGAACCTGGGACTTTGATCCTTGATGTTGATTTAAAATTTCAGGTTCTACGTCAGAGAAGTCATTACGTGTCTCCATTACAAAGACCAACAGACTAAAAACGTTTCCTGGGAAGAACCAATCGCCTATTTTCCTTTTATAGACAAGGACGTCATAGAAAATGGTTCTTCCAACATTTCTTCATTGCCACGGGAACGTCTTCACGGAGTTATTACCTAGCTGCGATACGGGGATACAGACAGACCCGCAAACTCTCCTATGTTAAGAACCGGGCCACATAGAAAATGACGCCTCCAAGAATTCTGTTGAGTGTATTTGTTGCCGTGGAAACGTGTTTACCGAACTGTTGCTTAGCAACGATAAGGGGAATACGCATACAGACAACACAGACTTATGGGAGGGATTTGTGAAGTACTCCGTTGAGTTGGGTTAAGGTGGCATAATATAAATACCAAGTTTCATAAAGATTTGTTCAGGGATTCAAAAAGACAGACAGGATGGAAATCGCAAATGCCTGTTTACTGTGAGAATCAGAGGAAACATATTAATACACCCTGTGGGCCGAACGCAGAATTCACTTTCTATGTTAAAGCAGGTGGAACATACAGAAAGCTTTAAGCACTTACATCTTAAATTATCCCGTATCACAAAGTGTGAACATAATTTGAATAAGGGTCAGTGAAGCTGGGATGAGTGAAGGTGAAATGTGAAATGGAGATTACCAGCATCGCAAAGTTCCACGTCTGTAAATCAAGCACAGAATTAATGTGCTGTGTGGTGTCTGCGACCAACCTCAGGCTGTGCCGACGCTATGAGACGATCTGGACATCCAAAATGCATCTACTTTCTCATTACAGTCCACAACAGAGCCGGTACAGCCTAGTTTCCGCAAACCACTACTCGGTAAACAGAATCCATTTAAGAAGATCTATAAGCCTGTGATAATCATACGTCAGTACAAATATTATAAACACAGGATAATGGCTAACGTACAGAAAGATGATATTTGTACTAATGTACCATTGTCACACACTTCTGGATCTTGTTTATATATGAAATATAAGCAGGACAGTGTTTTAGATAAAAACAGGACGATGGATAATGTCCAGAAACACAATATTTGTATTAATGTACCATTGTCACACACTTTTGGATCTTGTTTATATTTGAAATATAAACAGGACGATGGATAATGTCCAGAAACACAATATTTGTATTAATGTACCATTTTCACACACTTTTAGATCTTGTTTATATTTTAAATATAAACAGGGAGGTGTTTTAGATAAAAACAGGACAGGGGATAATGTCCAGAAACACAATATTTGTATTAATGTACCACTGTCACACATTTTTAGATCTTGTTTATATTTTAAATATAAACAGGGAGGTGTTTTAGATAAAAACAGGGCGATGGATAATGTCCAGAAACATAATATTTGTGGAATCCACTTATTTTACCTGATGCGACAAAAATTCTCCGGCTATAATATTTTTCGCATTCAGGATATTTAGCAACGATGCGTCAACCGCAGAGGTTATTTAGAATAGAACGCTATGAATGGTAAGCAGATAGATATTCAGGAGGGTGGAGGGTTGTAAACTATAGGGTGTAGGAGTACTGTCTCATGTTTACGAATATGAAAGTTACTGTTTTCCGGGATGTTCCGCCGTGTACTTTGGTTAAATCAAATCAAGACAGAAGAGGTTTCAGGTCCTCTGAAACGTCAGTATATTTATACCAGGCTAAACGGTGACAAATCCTAGAAAGTAGCAATGTTTACAATTTTAATTATAATGGACACTTACACAAGACGGCATTTTGATGGCTTTATTATTTTTATCTACTTCCCTTTCTTTGAAAAAATAAATAAAATTTAGGCTTATGAGATCATCATGCTGTGTGTGTCTGTATGTGTATCCCCTTATAACTTTTGAATGCATAAACCAATCTATATAACACTTGGCATGTATATATCATACCACCTGAACACATCTCAAAGGCCTAGTTCACGAATCCCTCCTGTCAGTAACACCATTATTAAAGCACAATAGACCATTGAAGGTCGCAGTGCTAGGCCCAATTTTATGG
This sequence comes from Cryptotermes secundus, assembly GCF_002891405.2. Taxonomy (NCBI): domain Eukaryota; kingdom Metazoa; phylum Arthropoda; class Insecta; order Blattodea; family Kalotermitidae; genus Cryptotermes; species Cryptotermes secundus. The sequence goes on along the minus strand of NW_019743656.1, from coordinate 2,671,122 downwards.
CTCACTCCTCATATTCAACACCAATATTATAGCCTCTCAAACTGCCGAGCAACCTTAACGAGGAAGCAAAGTGACATGAGGTCTGAAAGTCGAAATATTGGAGCCAGAAGATATACCGTTACTAGGCAAGGGCTTGGTAAACACGTTCCCACGACAATGAATACACATGCAAATATAGAAGAACTATCGGACATGATGCTTTCTATGGGGTCCGTGTCGATGCCAACCGTTAATTTGTAGGAGAAAGCAACTTACTAGGCACTAGGCGATAATTATTTCCAGAACTTATTATCTGAGTGATGCAACGTATACTCTCCTACCAGTGTCCACAGGGTGAACGGCATCAGGCGCTTCAATAATTCAAAATAAACTGGCGAAAGAATATACGCTCTGTAACTGAACATTTCTTTTAATATTTATATTAACTGCAGACACCATCTTTGTAACACTGCACAACCTTGATATACGACTCACAATATAGCAGTAGCGAGTACCAACATCGCGTCAAGCTGTGTACCTCCAGTGCGGCTCGAGGTCGAGTCTAGCTACTGACAGAACCGTACAAGCGCCATGCACACAGTGTCCAAGAAGCCGACAGCCTTATGTGAAACGCAAGTAAGGCTACATTTTTCTAACGGGCATACTCTCCATTGGAGCAATTACTAGTTGCACAATTTCCCGCGAGGAGTCGCTGATGTCGACCCAGATTTCGACGCGGTCTCGTTAATAGGCCTAGGTCTATTAGGTAATCGGAAGGAGGTAAAAAACCGGAGCAGTCTGAACAGGAACAAAAACAGAGTCGGTAACTTTATCATCGAGTATTTCAACTTGTCAGGCTTCTGTTCTTACTGCAGCAGTGGCACAAGCGACTCATGGCCAGTTGCCTGAGAAGGCTGGAAGCAGGAAATGCTACCATAACTTTCAGTCACATTACTAACACACCAAATGAAACAGGGTCCTTCCTGAAAAGCTAATAGCTGCTCAACTAGTCAAGACAGGCGTATTCATGGATCCTTATCATGCTTACAGAAACCAATGGGCCCTATTCTGAGCCAGGCGAATCTAGTCCACATTGTGACACTTATTTCTTTGATATCCATTTGAATATTATCCTCTTATCCACACCCAGGTCTTCCGACTGGTCTCTTTCCTTCTGATTTTCACACCAACATTTTATATGATCTCTCATCTCCCAAATGGGTTTTATCTTCTCCTTGCAAACAGAATTAACTGACTATCATACCATCAACTGGAATGTGATATTGTGTAGTCTGGTAGAAGCTCACTGACGTTTCGGAGGAACGTACTGTCCCCTTATTCAGGGTTGAAAAGCAAGCCGAAAGCAAATAACAGACGACAAGCAAACAGTAAGTCCCGGTTGGTTTACTCTTCGACCCTGAAAACAACGACGTACGTTCCTCAGAAATGCTGTGGACTTTTACCACACTGCACGGAGTCACATTCCAGAAGATAGTTACCTCTGTGAGAACTTCAAGTCCAACAAAATTAATGTGTCTATGAGAATGTTCCACTTTGTGTTTGGGTCAATTCTGGCAGAATTATAATATTTTGACTATAAATTGTGAAAACGCAAAGCTATCCCTGTAACAGGCCGTGGAGTCCCATAGGGTTGTGAGACGTCGAGGTTCCCACATTTTCTATACAATCGGCTCACAGATGAAGGTAAGGTTGTCAGCCTTACACGCCAGCCGCCCTTTAACCACAGGAAAATTTCTGGTACCCATTTCTGTTAGAGGCTGAATGGACCTCAGGGCCATAGTGCGGCTGGAAGGATTAGGTCAATGGAAACTCCAATAACATTGGGAATCGAACCCGCGGCCTTGCGGTTTTGTAATGACCTTTTAAAAGACAACGTCGTAGGACGGAACCGGGGTAGTTCAGTCGATATAGTGGCTAAGCTATGGTCTCGACAACCGAGGAGAGGGATTTGATTCCTCGCAGAGGCAAAACATTTTCTTCTATGCACAGCTTTCAGACTGGATTTCGATCTACACAATGTGCAGTGGTGGGGGGTGGGGGCTGTATCTACGGGGGTAAAGCAGTAACGGCGTGAAGCTGACCACTGACATCCACTTTTTTTATTGCTAGTGGGGTGGGACTAAGTCCTTTGTACTGCGGCCACTTCTGGCCTATTGTACCAGCCCCAGATGATAGGTGAGGGTGATTGTGGAGCAATTGGTGGAATGAAGATTGGCAGGGGAAACCCCAGCGCCACTTTGTCCATCACAAATCCCATTTGACGAGACCCGGGATCGAAACCGGGCCGCCGCGGTGGGAAGCCAGCGAATAACCGCATGAGCTATGGCGCGGCCACTTGACCTCCATTAAGGGCAGAGGTTAAGAACAGTGGATCTATACCTCCAGCCCCCATGCAGCTTCATGGTGTACTGCGTAATTAAAGCCAGGGATAACTTTGACTTCCTACTCCTATCGTCACAAAATGTAGGTCTTATGAGGAAAGTGAGACTAAGTGCACCTGACATAAGAGAGCAGTCCTGAGACGGGTCCTACGCAAACTTGTTAGACCCTACCGGAAGTTAGCCTAAGGTAGGCAGCTTTCTAGGATGACGAAAATCAAGCGCTCTTTCTCGGTACATTCCGACTGACTTTCACGTGTTTGATAGCTTTGTATCTTGCGGCTCACCGTTTATTTTGCCTCCCTACCCCCAAAACGTATTCAACCGCACCGAAAACATTTTTTTTCTGAGAAATGTTGTTTTACAGGTGTTTCATTACTGCATGGCCTTAACGACTTAAAAATCGTGTGAGCTTGCGACAGTACGCGGTAGCGTGGTTGATTGAGACACTATGCTTAGAAAATAAGAGATCGCAGGTTCAATTCCCGATGAAATCATTGGATCCCTACTTGTTTACTTCTTATTTGTTTATAAAGTACTTTATTATTTGTAGTAATTAAATACAAATAATTCGGTGATTTGCTCTGAAGCCCCGAGTTAATAAATATAAATCATGCAATAACTGAACTATGAAAAGAAATTTTAATTTCATGCATCCTGTTGTGTTATACTATGCAACTTCTTTATTACAACCGTCACAACACAACTAACATCAAGATCAGCGCCTAGTCGTTGTTTACATTCCCTACACAACGGACACTACTTTGTAAGATGAGGCACCGACTAAATAATTAACATTAATATTACATCTACATCACGAGCCTCCAATACATTTTTTTATATATACACAAAATATAGAATATTCCAATTTGTCCGTGGAAACGCAACAAAATTACAAAAACCAACGGCTGATTCGATGATGTAAACTATCAATCGAAGAATTTTATTCTTGTTTTATACTATAACTTTTGTTTTATATAATCTAATTTATTGTATTTTTACGTCAAGTATTTTATATAATTAATAATATTGGATCCAATTTTACTAGTACTGCGGTTCAGTGGGGTTTATATTGTAACGTGATTTGCCACTGAAGACGCCGTTCCGATTGTTAATTGGTTTATTTAACAACCTATAAGTCTCGGTTACAATTGATTACAACAACGTTATGGGTTTACACTCTACACATCTGTCCACTCTGTCCTCAGTAGTCTACACGTATTCACAGTACGGGAGCTATTCCAGTGTCACTGTCACACACTCCCAATTACTTCTCTTGTGACCCAAGCATCTGCTTCTCACGCTATCACTGCTAATCACACGTTCCAGTATTCTCCTTTCCGCTACCGCTGCTAGATTCCAACTGTCTTCGGCGGATGCTACATTTTAACTCGCTTCGTAGGCTGCTACACTTTAACTGACTTCGTAAGCAGTGTAGTTCTCTTATAAACCCTCAGCCGGACAACGGGAAAACGCCTTGCTTCCTTGTTGCCTAGTCGCCGTGTTTACAGGTGTTACTGGCAACGCTGTCGAGAGTTGTTTACGGCTGCATAGCAACCGCGGCATCCCTTGGTCACGTCACCGCTGACGGGGTAGGGGAAGGAGTGCTGACTTGCCTGTTACCCTAGTAACGACAGCTCTCCGATGCCGCCACGTCACCGCTGGGGAGGGAGGGGTTGTCCTCCATAGCGCAGCACGTCACAATATGTAACCATGTATTTGCCTGATGATGGCTATTCATAGCCGAAACATGTAGCAGAGCCAAAACTAGGCACTGATCTTGATATAGTTGTGTTGTGACGGTTGTAATAAAGAAATTGTATGAAAACAAATTGTCAATGAAAAATCCGTCGAGTGTAACAATGTTTTTAGGTCACTTATTTATCTCACTTGCCTTACATGTTTCGGTTCAAGAGAAACCATCATCAGAGGCACGTATTACAAACACATGAAAACACTGGCGTTGTTT
>NW_019743656.1:2647400-2666729 GCF_002891405.2 Cryptotermes secundus | reverse complement strand
GTACACAACACACAACGCGTAAGAAACATCCGACCATAAGCCTACACAACCTCAAGTTGACATTTCCCATCATCGGGACGAATCAACAAGAAGGAGCCGAACATTTTACTTTAAATGTTTTAAACTTTTAAATATTTTAACATTGACGGCTCAATTCGAGGGCAATTTTCAGATGGAATGCAAGAGTTGTACGTGCATTCAATGCTACTAGAAAGTGTTGTGCTTTTACACTTCGACATCTGTAACAGCGTCCACGCAGCTTACATACTGTGTACATTAAACAACGCCAGTGTTTTCATGTGTTTGTAATACGTGCCTCTGATGATGGTTTCTCTTGAACCGAAACATGTAAGGCAAGTGAGATAAATAAGTGACCTAAAAACATTGTTACACTCGACGGATTTTTCATTGACAATTTGTGACTGATAGTGTAACGGACCAAAAATGAAACAATTCAAAAATGTATGAAAACAAACTTAGCAAATTGCGCAAACCGGACCAGATGTCTTCTTGTCCGGCTTGGGCTGCTTATTTCCTTCTGTTATTCCATGTGCTGTGCGGTGCATTAATATTCTGAAATACAATACAACGCACGCAGCCACATAAGAAAGACACATCATAAGACACAGTATATACACAAAAACATAAGAAGAACGACTCCCATAGCGGATGAATGGTGTTACACACGAATTTGATATATGACATGTAAGATGATAGATCTTAACAAGTTTTAATATATGAATTTTATTACTGAACAACGATGAACCACATTTTATATCATTTTATAAATGGACACCTGATGGCAAGCAGTGCAATGGTTTAACGTGATTGATACACCTGAGGATGGCAGTATGATGTCGAAACATGTAGTCTGAAGTGACAAGTTGTAATATGTATTCAACCCCCGCATTATTTTACGAGACGTGATAGTGTACCCTGCACCACGAGCTACCCTACTTGTTTATTCTAAGTTGTCCTTTCCTGTATGGGGTAGTCTAGACCCCGAAATTCTGAGTGAATACAAAATAAGAGGTTCACCCTTTTGGGGAGAGACGTGCTTATGGGCACTTCCTGCAGGTGTTCTCCCCTCGTGATTTCAAAAATAATTTTAATTGGAATCCTCATTTAGAATTCCTATGACCATCCAGTGCTCCATACGTCTGAATGGTCAAACTCTTCTTTAAGGACGACGAATCAAATGTCGATCCTGAATCTGACTACGCCCTCAATAGGCGTGTCTCTGGGTGTCCAAGCACCAAGTCCGGGGTTCGAATCCCTTTAAAAACTCAGGCTTTGCCAGCCACGTTGGACACCACGCTAAACTTTTAACTTGTTCCCTTCGGTCGGACTCCTCGCCAGTTTAATCCCTATCTTCACGCATTTGTGTGATATTACTGAACTTCAGTGCAGCTTCATCGAGTAGTACACTCAGCACCTCCCTGGAGGCTACCTCTCACTACCTGCCGAATCCTACCGCGTTGGTGCATAGTGCACTCACATCCTTTTGTTCATTTATCAAGTAACTATAATTAATATTCCTAATGTAACCTTGTGTAAGCATTTGATTCAATACATCATTCTATTAACCTGAAAACCGACTTCCGAAGACTTGAATTTCAATTCTTAAGTGCTCCAACGATCCCAGTCCACAAGACTTCCGCTCGGTCTACAAGTACTTCCCATTACTATCCTTCGGGATACAACAAAGTGAAACTGTATGCACTAAAAGACGGTAAATATATACATATTATGGTTCTGAAATGAAGCCTGAATGTCGGAATAGCGTAGCCAGAGGATGTCAGTTGTTAGGAAACAGCCAGGTAAACACTTTCCCCATGCAACCAATACGCGTACAATAGAGGAACTGTTCGAGTCGGTTTTTTCTATGCGGTCCGACCCTAAGTAATACAAGAATAGCCAGCCGCAAGTCGTAAAGTAACTCTGACTTGTCGCCAGGCATCAAGGACAGCTGTCATTGAGCACATAAAGGATAAAGAATCGCCATTGTTGAAGCCGTCTTCAAGCAACGAGTAGTGAAGTAACAGCAAATATTTGCATGTGTGGTTACTACTTAGAAACATATGAACCAATTCCAACATCTTCGATAAATCAAATATCTCCATATCTACCAAGGTATGTAGTAACTAAGTTTTGTTTTCAACGGTAACAAATTATTTTGTGGTTTATTCTGTAACTGCCCCAGTAAAACCCCTTCTCTTTCTGTTAGCAGTAACACTGAATAAACGTGCTCGATTATTTTCGTGTTTTATTAAGAAAAATTCATTTCGAAGTTGGCAAAATACGCATATTCCCGGGATGAGGAAAGTTTTCATGTAACTCAATTTTGTGTGGCTGAATTAATTGTTATTGTAACGGGGTTGATCAACGCGTTGCCAGGCAGCAGCTCCCTAAACACGAATGCAAGCAGTAATAGAATGGAAACTTATTTTATATGCGGTCCGCGCCGAGCAAAAGCATTAAGCTGTAAGAAGTCTGCAGCCAGGCAACAGAGATAAATATGCATCAAAAAAATTGGAGATGGCGTTTCCCGTGATGTCAGTGCAAAGGAGTTATCTTAAAGACGAAAAGCGCTATGCGTCACACCCGTGTGGAGGTGGGGTCGAATACCACCACCGTGAACCTGAGAATCGTAGGAGGCGAAGAAAAGGGAAGTCTCAAATCTGAGACAGTAAAATATGGTCGCGAATACTAAGGGACTCGGACCTGAGAAAGACTGCGCTGGCAAGGGTCAGCAGTCCCAGTCGGGGCTCGACACCAAGACAGACAGACAGACAGACAGACTGACCGACGTCAGTCGCAATGTGACTTGAACTTGGACTTGGACTTGGACTAAGTTAGTTAGTTAGTTGGAGTTAGTTGCGCGTTACGAGAGAAGCACGCAAACGGAGGACAGAAGAATACAGGAGGTCGGTTTGTGAGCATGTAAAGTGCGATTTATGACTTTGTGTGTGCTGCGGTGCAGAGATATCTGGAGTGATCTAAGTGCTAGTTCCTGTGTTTTGATTGCATTACCAGGAGAGTACTAGTGTGTGATCGTGCAACAGTGAATTATGAAGTGTGTGTAAATCAGTGATAACGCTGTTTTAAGAGTAATTAAGAGAAAGTGTGCAACCAAAGTGCTAAAAAATCCAATCATCCAAACTGTAATCCGTCATTTCGTCACGGGTACCATCCTGCACGTAACAGTGTAACTGTTTAATTGTTGGACGCGTCATGTTCTATAAGGTCCGTATTTTATCATAGGAGAGTCTGTGGGTCTGTGTATCTCCACATCGTTGCTAGGGAATCACTCGATAAACACGTTCCAGCCGCAATGAAGAATTGTTGGAGGCGCCATTTTCTATGCGGTCCTAGTCGGATAAAGGAAAATAGGCGATTAGTTCTTCCTAGAAATTCTTGTAGTGTCACTGTGTCAATTAGCAAGGTACTGGTGACTTGAGGATTTAAATCTTTCTTAATACTGAATAAGACGTAAACACAATTTTTGTACGTTTACAGGTAACGTCTGGATATCGTTATCAACAGAATCATGGCATCATCTTCCTCTACAAGAAAACTGCTTCAAATTGGTTCACGAAGAGGGATTGCGAAGGCTCTTCAAACAATATCGAAACTACTGTCTCTCAAACGCTCTTTGAAGTTACGCTGTATTTAATTATATGAAAAAACTGAATCCCATTAAGAGTAAGTAACTCCATGGAGCCAAGTCCTACCTGAGGAGACAAAAACTGCTCATCCACTCAAGAAATACTCTGTCTTTAATTTACAGTGTTCATAAAAGCCACAATCCAAGCCAGATGAATCCAGTTCACAATTCTTTTCCTATTTTTCCAAGATCCTTTTTAACATTATCATGCTATCTACGCCGACATCTTCCTAATCGTTTATTTCCTTCAGGTTTTCCAATTAAAAAACTGGTTGCATTTCTCTTCTATCCTATTCATGCTACACGCCCTACCCATCTCACCTCATCGACTACATTATTACAGTAACAGTCGATAAATGATTATGAAGCTTCTCGCTGTGTAGTATTCTCAATTAGCCTGCTACTTCAACCTTCTTAGGACCATCCCCTGTTCTCAACGACCCTCAGGTATTTTCTTTCATTAACGTGAGAGACGCAGTTTCACTCCCATACAAGATAAAAGGTACAATTATAGTTTCGTATATTTTAATCTTTAGACAGCAGACGAGAAGACATGGGATTCTGGCCTGCATGGTGGCAAGAATTCTCTGAATTTAATCTCTTATTCATTTATCGATGGCCGGTCACAGTAGACGCGCGGTCTAAGGCAAGAACTGTCTTCGCTCGCTCGGACGCTGGGATCGTGGGTTCGGATCCCACCCAAGGCAAGGATGTTTGGATGTTTGTATCCTTTTATTCTTGTTTGTGTTGTCCTGTGTGTAGGTAGCGGCCTTGCGACGGGCAGATCACTAGTCCAAGGGGTTCTACCGTCTGTGAAAAATGATTACGGAACTGAAAAAGAGGCCTGGGCCCGGAGTAGTGTGGAAGAACCATTAAAAAAATCATTTATCGATGAATGAAATTCTGATCTTTTAGTGGAACTCTCAAATATTCTAACTTCCCCACATTTCAAACACTCGTCAGCTGCCTATATGCTGTATTACTGTCTGCGTTCTCACGGCAATACATTGATTATATGCTTACTTTTCCGCTAGTACGGATTAATTTGGGTGAGCTCATCCGAATTAAAGAAGCAAAATATAGCTCTAGAAGACAAAAAAATTAGAAAACAGGTAGATGGAAATTTTATTAATATAGGCAGGTAAAAGGTAAAGTTGTTCCTGTGCTTAACCAGTTAAGCATTGCGCCATGAAGGCATATATGGGAGTATGTGTATAGATCCTCGTATTCTTGACCTCGGTATTAGTTGGAGGTGAGCGGTCAGCTTCACGCCCCGGCCACTTCAGTCCCGGGGAAAGATCCCCCGGTACCCATTGGAGAGGAGGCTGGGTGGGCCCCAGAACCGGTGTGAATAATATGGACAAGTGAACATTCTTGCCTTCACCGGTACTCGAACTCCGACCGCTCGGTCATCCAGCCCGTAGCCAGTCGCTATACCGACTGAGCTACCGCGGCATTAATAGAGGTAGCTCTGAAGAAAATAAATAAAAAATATATCACTGCAGCAATTTCTTCCTCTGTCAGAAGCTGAATTTCAGGGTCTCCTTCATCCAGCTCAGGCCAATCTTGAATATTTTCTTGCGTGGTTTCAGTCTCTCCAGCTGCCCTCAACACAGTCTGAAAGTCCTCTTGCACTAATCCTTCTTGCTTCTAAATGTCACGTGTCTTTCAAAGTAGGTACTCAACTGTGAACAGAATTTTGTAGAGAGGGTTTACTGTACTTTAGACTAAGTTCAAAATAAGGGCCGCTCCATAGCTCAAGCGGTTAGTCGCTGGCTTCCCATCGCGGCGGCCCAGGTTCGATCCCGGGTCTGGTTAAGTGGGATTTGTGGTGGACAAAGTGGCGCTGGGGCAGGTTTTCTCCGAGTACTTCGGTTTCCCCTGCCAATCTTCATTCCACCAATTACTCCACAATCACCCTCACCTATCATCTGGGGCTGGTACAATAGGTCAGAATTGGCCGCAGTACAAGGGACTTAGTCCCACCCCACTAGCTACAGCAAAAAAACAAGTTCAAAATAATGCCTAATGATAAGATAATGAGAGGGGAAGGGAGGAGTCGTGGCGCCAGCTGATGTGTGTCTTCCCTTCGGCCTGGATACATTTCATTTCTCATCTACTTAAGTACGCTTTCAAATGTTCAGGCTGTATGGTGCCCAGTGATGAGATACGTGAATGATGAATAGAAAGGATGCGGCAGCAAGCGACGGTGGCATTATCACGGCATTCATCTGGTCACTGTCAGGTCTTCCTGTTATCTGAGATTCTGAAGAGTTCCGAGGAAATAAGCACTTGTGATAAAGGACGCGTTCATGTCCTAAGCGACATGCGAATAAAGCTTCATCGGAACCTTATTTCTGTCAACAATTACCAGTTATTTAATATATATATGTGTGTTGGGGCACGCGGTAGTACAGTTTGCTGAGGCACTATGCTACAAACCGGAAGGTCACGGATTCGATTCTCGATGAGGTCATTTGATTTTTCATTTCACCTCATCCCTCGAGCCGCACTATTCCCTGGGATCAACTCAACCTCTAACAGATATGAATACCAGGAATCTCCCTGGGCGTAAAAGGCGCCCGGCGCGCAAGGCTGACAACCTCACCGCCATCTGTAAGCCGATTGTGTAGAAAATGTGGAAGCCACGACGTCTCACAGCCCTACGGGCCTCCAAGGCCTGCTACAGTGATAGCTTTACCTTTTTTATGTGTGTGTTATATTAATGGACCTCACAATCCCACAGGCAATAAAATCACAATTAAAGCTGCAGTTCGAAGAAACCAGAAACCAGAAACCGGGTGGCGGATTTAGTGCACACGGCTCTGAGGTACGGTATCAGCAAGGGCGCGGTTCAGCAGACTGGCGTCCAGGACTTGTACCTCGTACGGAGAAGAAGAGTTCACTTCGCATTGCCACCCCGCAAGGATAGAGCCTTCGAGGAAGAAGACGTGAGCCTGGTCGGAATGCGAGGATGTTTAAAGAAAGAATCCCAGTCATATCACGACTATTTGAGGACCGTAATCTAAGCAGGGAGACAAACTCTGTGACTTTTATGTCATACCACGCCAACATAACCTTACGGAAGAACCTTGTATTCAACTGGACCTCCGACGTGGATATTTCGGTTTCCAGCACATATTGAAAATGCAACGTAGTAAATTTCTGCTAATGGCGTATCAATCGACGTCACTATCTAATAATGACGTACAATCAAAGATGTTTTTGACACAGTATACGATCAGACAACGGCCGCGCCGTCTAGGGCATAAACTGTCTTCGTTCGCTCGAATGCTGGGATCGTGGGTTCGAATCTCACTCAAGGCATGGATATCTGTGTGTTTATTCTGTGTTCGTGTTGCTCTGTGTGTATGTAGTGGCTTTGCGACGGGCAACATCTCCCGGCCAAGGAGTCTTACAGACTGTGTGTAGGATTAAGAAACTGAAAAAGCGGCCAAGGTCCATGAAAATGACTGTAGAAGCACAGACAGATAAGATCACAGTGACATAATACATACGAGCCGTCCCAAAGCGAGGCGAAATTTCAGGTTGGATGAAGCCTATACTCGGTCAGACAGAGAACTAATTAATTAAAGAACCTGTTATATAAGAGAATAATTAACTAATTAACAGAGTCCTAAATCAAAAGCTGGTTTAAGTGTAAGATCTGTCGTACACAGAACTACATATGTAACAGATTAACTAATTAATTAACAGCCAGGGTCGTTCAGAAGATGCGAGTCCCCGCGCTGACTGATATCTACTCTAACGCTTATGGAACCCGAAGCTTCGTTACGAGGAGTTCACAACTCGATCCTATTTGATTCCCAGTCCACAGACGTGTACTCAAACCCAGTTCCTTCAGAACCCTTTTTGCCTAATTTCCCCATCTTTAAACAAGAAGTTCTTGGAAGAACTATACATCAATTTCAATATTATCTTACCATCTACACCTCCAATGCAATGATACGTAGCGTAGTTGGTTGAGGCACTATGCTAAAATCCTGAAGATCCCGGGTTCGAGTATCGACGAGGTGTTTTTTTTTCCAATTGACTTAATTCTTCCAGCCCCATTATGGCCCTGGTGTAGACTCAGCCTCTAACAGAAATGAGTACCATGAATATTCCTGGAGGGTAAATGGCGGCCGGCGCGTAAGGCAGATCTCACCGCCATCTATTTGCCGATTTTCTAGAAAAAATGTAGGAGCCTCGACGTCCCACAACCCTTTGGCCCTCCACGGCCTGTTACAGGGATAGCTTTACCTTTTTCTATAGCTCCCATGTAATTCCCTGAGATGATCCAATTAGATTGTCTCATCTCTACCATTCGTTCTATACGCCCACAACAAATTCCTCCTTAATGTGATCGACATACCAATCACAGAACTTAGGATGTCCCAGAGGACACTGCAGTCGGTTTAGCGAGGTAGAACTGCTAAATCCAAAATCGGCGGGTACATTAAACAGGGGTATTTTTCTTTTGCTAGTGGGGTGGGACTAAGTCCCTTGTACTGCAGCCACTTCTGGCCTATTGTACCAGTCCTAGATGATAGGTGAGGGTGATTGTCGAGCAATTGGTGGAATGAAGATTGGCAGGGGGAAACCGAAGTACTCGGAGAAAACCAGCCCCAGCGCCACTTTGTCCACCACAAATCCAACTTGACCAGACCTGGGATCGAACCCGGGCTGCCGCGGTGGGAAGCCAGCGACTAACCGCTTGAGCTATTAAGACTCAGGTCTAATACGAATTGTCAATCTGACAGCAATGTTGGCAAGCCTGAAGCTTTAACAACTGCGAAAATATTTTCTATTGGCCTTTCTTGAAATGTTCACCACATCAAAGAACGATTAAGTCAGGATATTATATGTATAAGCAGAAAGTTGTCCCTGTGCTTAAGCACAACTCCATGAAAACGTATAAGGAAGTACAAGTATAGCTCCACCATTCTTGACCCCGAAACTAGATGGAGCTAAGTGGTTAGTTTCATGCCCCGGCCGCTTTACCCTTCGGGAAAAATCACCCGGTACACATTAGACCGGAGGCTGGGTGGGCCCCAAACTCCAGTGTGAATGCTATTGAGAACAGAAAAATCTCTTGCTTCTGCCGGGAATCGAACCCCGACGGTCCAGTCTGTAGCCCATCGCTATAGTGACCAAGGTGTCCCCACTACCTATATACAGTACTGCTATTGCTCATCAATATACCGATTATCTTCTATCACGAACCATTTCTGGGAAGTTTTGGATTCGATGTTCTCACAGCAGTGGTTATGAACAGTACTATTTTCTGAGATGTGATGCCGTGTATTCTGGTAGAAGTTCGTCGATTTTTTGGAGGAATGTACTGCCTCCATCTTCAGGGTCGAGGAGTAAGTCAGGCAAACAGCAAGGAAGAAGTAAAGATGAAGCGTAGTTTTTGTCTACTCTAGTACCCTGAAGATGGAAGCAGGTTGTTCTTTCGAAATGTTGTTGCACTTATACTTGACCACATGACGTCACATTCCAGAAAACAGCACTGTTCAATCCCTCCCAAAACTTTTTATTGGTTATACGGGATCAGACGTTTTCACGGATGTAGAAATTCAGATTATGGTCGTCAGAGTCATGACATCGTGTAAATTTGTTGGTGATAAATAGAAGATTAATTTATAAAAGTTTAAATTACTCTAAATTTATAACAAATTGCAAAAATTATGCGCCGTGAAAGAATTAGAAATTGCCTCTCCTTGCTACAATTATTTGAATATGTGGAGGACAGGCAGTGAATATTAATTTTATGTACAAGTATTTGTGACAGAGGGGCGGCCGCTAGGAACCAAACGGGGGGCTCGACGCAGTGCCTGGCGAGTTGGAACAAAAGGTATTCAAGTCCTCAGAAGAGCACAGACAAAAAGGAGCAAAAAGGTAAGCCTGCAAGAAGCAGGACTAGGGTCCCTAAGGATGAGACATGTCCTCAGAAGAGCACAGACAGAAAGGAGAAAAAAGGGAAGCCTGCTAGAAGCAGGACTAGGGTCCCTAAGGATGAGACATATCCTCAGAAGAGCACAGACAGAAAGGAGAAAAAAGGTAAGCCTGCAAGAAACAGAACTAAGGTCCCTAAGGATGAGAACGGAAGTAGATGTAGATCGAAACTGAAAAGAAAGTTAAGTCCCATTTCGAGAACAAATGCTAAGCGAAAGACAAAAGGCTGGAGTGAGACAGACAATTGTGATACGGCGAATAAGCGAGTGAGGAGCAGATCAGGACAAAAGAGTTCACAAGGGCTTCATTCTTCTCTTTCCTATCAGAAAGGACAAAAGTCTGGTGCTCATATTTTATGCAGGACATCTAAGGACACAAAATGTGATGAAGGAAAATTTGTCCAAAACTTGACACAACAAAGGAAACAAGGCAACAATAGTTCCCTTAAGTTATTCGAGAGCCAAAGCAACGCTCCAGATAAACAAGAACTTAGTTCTGAGACCGACAAGGAGAAAGCAAAGCTGGAAGAAAAAACAGAGGATGTCAAAGACTTACCAAGTCCCACGGGAAATGACGGCGTCACATGGGGATCGGTGTGATTACAGCAGAGCAAGTACTGGTACATTAATGCAGCCGCAGTACCAGGGGTCATGCAAGGATGAACAAGTGGAAGGAAATCTGATAAGTGTGACAGTTCAGAGGACTGTATAGAACACAGTCCTCATACTACAGAGTTTCTCTAAGAAACGGGAAAAGTTTGGTTTTATTCTACGGAGTTAAATCCTTGTATACGTACTAATAAGACTGATCAACTGTAACACGTGTTTTGCATTTACAGTAAACCTTCGCTAATCAGTACAGAAATATGAAAAATTATAAACCCTGTTCACAATTGAGTGCACGAATGGGGGAGACGAGGAATGTGTATAGGATATTCGTGGGAAAGGCAGAAGGAAAGAGACCACAGGGAAGACCAAGGCGTAGGTGGGTGGACAATATTAGAATGGATCTTAGAGAGACAGGATGGGATGGTATGGAGTGGATAAATCTGGCTCAGCGAAGGGACCAGTGGAGGGCTCTTGTGAACACGGTGATGAACTTTCGGGTTCCATAAAATGCTGGGAAATTCTTGAGTAGCTGCAGAATTGGCGGCTCCTCAAGAAGGGCTCAGCTCCATGAGTAAGTAAGTAAGTTCACAACTGAGTACATACTTTAAAAGATAAATGGGATTTGGCAGCAAGATGAATTAGATCGTGTTGAGGGCAGCTGGAGAGACTGTAACCACGCAAGAAAATAAAATTTCGATCCATTTGCTTTCTAAGCTCTTTTTTTTTGTTTTAGGGCTAAATTTTGCTTCATTAATCCGGATTATCGGTCAATCTGGAAGACCTCCGCCCTCAGATTAATCCGTATTAGTATGGGTTTACTCTATTTCGTTTCTGTTCACATGTATGAGACGTTTACATAAATAAACATTCACTTAATAGCGAAACGGAGACAAAGCACTTCTGAAAACAATATTTTTAACATTAGCTAACAAGTTAGGATATGTATGAACAGGTTAACAATTCTGGTGCATTCGGTCTGTTATTGCCCCTAGATTTTCAAATTCTTGAATGGTAATATCTGATGCCCTCTTAAAAACAGCGTGAAACTGACGATTTCAAGATTAAGCACATAAAAGTATTCTTAGCGTCTTTCCACTTTTTATGCGACAAACACATTAGGGCCGAAATCATGAAAACTACGAATTATCGAATAGCCCAAGCGACTTCAGGAATTAGAGCACAGCGCAACAACTCCGGCACTTTGAAATTCCTTACGACAGATAAAGCTCGATTACTATGTGATGGCACATAACTGCGTGAAGAAGGGGAAGTGTGGAGGAATGAATGAGTAAGCCATTCCAAAGCAGAAACCAACTGCCAGTAGCGAACTGAACTGTCTACCCTTGATACCTGTCGTAAGAGAATATGGACTTGTCCGTTCTACCCATACACAAAAACTGCTTTTGGCGCATGTGCCAACACATTGCAACCGTGTTCAACATTGCAAAGTGAGTGGCAGGTATTTTTTTATTGCTATTGGGGTGGGACTATGTCCCTTGTACTGCGGCCACTTCTGGCCTTTTGTACCAGCCCCAGATGATAGGTGAGTGTGATTGTGGAGCAATTGGAGGAATGAAGATTGGCAGGGCAAACCGAAGTACTCGGAGAAATCCTACCCCAGCGCCACTTTGTCCACCACAAATCCTACTTGACCAGACCCGGGATCGAACCCGGGCCGCCGCGGTTGGAAGTCAGCGACTAACCGCTTGAGCTATGGTGCGGCCCCGAGTGGCAGGTAAGTAAGTACATTTTGCTTCCAACTAGAAGAGGTAAGAAGGTCTATGTGAGTAATTAAGCACAACTCCATCAAGACGTACGGGGAGTGAAGTTAGAATTCCACACATTCTTAACCTCGGAATCAGATGGAGATGAGTGGTTGGCCTCGTCGTATTGACCTGTGGGAAAGAGCCCCCCCCCGTACCCACTGGATAGGAGGCTGGGAGGGCCCCACAGTCAGCCTGGACGCTGTGGAAAAAAACCTTTTGACCTATTGGGAATCGAATCCCGATTCTCCATCGTTCAGCCTACAATGTAGTCACTACATTGACTGAGCTACCCTGCTTAATTTTTATCTTTCTTATTTTAATGAATGAACATTTAAATCGAGGTGACGTTAATATAAACGTTATTTGTTGTGAGTGCAGTTCTGGTATGGCTCCCGCCGCACGTCCCACATGAACCAATGATTCAAATTCTTCCCACAAGTGTCACCACGGGTAAGGCATATAAATCATGCAAAAGACTTTACCTGATCAGTGTAGTGACAGGAACTTAATGGGATGTCGATTTGTGACGATTCGATTTTATCATTTGATGAATGCCACAATCCGATCTCCCCGGTAAGCTTATTTTGTGCACATGTTACGTCAGCATGTTCTGCCTACGCGCGCAGACTCCGCCCGTAAGTAAGCCGAATCCAGTTAGCGGGATGACTTCAAACGATTACACTGAAGGACTGTATTCGGGATATGTTCGGTTCGAACCTTAGCCGGGACATTGTCTATGCTGAGGTTCTTTGTGGCTTTTCTCAGCCCCTTCATGCAATTGTCGGGATGATGCCTCAGTTAGGCCACGATCTCTTCCTTCCAGAACTGTTCCAAGTCATCATTTATCTACACTATATAGCCCAGTTAATGGTATAGCCCTGAAATCCTCCTTCCTTTCCTTCCACAAATGAAAAGGAACGTCTTAGGCTGGGGCCACACGAGCGCACAAAATGCGTCCGTTGTAGAAATAAACAAGAGAGGCGAATGCTACGAGATGGACAGGACATGTGTCACGATCGGGGGAGATCAGAAATCCCGCAAAATTTTATTCAGAAAACCTAAAGGGAAAAGAAAGTATAATAGAAGCACAGACAGATGGATGGATGGTTACATAACGCATAGACATTGATACGTAGACAGACAGACAGATAATATGCAATCAAATAGTTACGTAGACAGATGATGAACAGATACCAGATAGACAAATAGATACAGGGGGTGGACAAAATAATGAAAATACTAAGAAATCGAGGAATAAAATTTGTGTTGGCTATACCGAAAGATCTTCCGTTGGCAACACTGAATGTTCTTCCGTTTGTTTACAATCTGTAGTGCTAGTGTAAGTGCATTAGCGATTGTGTTGAGTGACAGTCCGTGCGAAAGAAGAAAAAACAACTGAAGACTGGAGATTTGTCCGACTTTGAAAGATCGTTGGTGCGCGTTTAGTTGAAGCATCTGTGACAAAACTGCCGCATTATTAGGTGTATCGAGAGCGACAGTTTCTAGAATTATGTCTATATACACGAATCATGGGAAGACAACATCAGCGAAGAGGAACAGTGGGCGAAAATCAACACTGTCAGAAAAGAGATTGTCGTACATTGAGAATGACTGTCTCGAGAAAACGCATAGCTACTGCAGAACTGAATATTCATTGTGAAGGCCCAGTTTACACAAAAACACTGCGACGTGAGCTTCACAAATCCAACATCTACGGTAGGGCTGTAACTACGAAACCTCTGATTACTGAAAGTAGTGCTCAGACGCGCAAACGATGGGGTCACGACCATAAAACCTTGACATTAGGCAACTGGAAACGCGCACGATATGGTCAGATGAGTCGCCATTCACGCTCTTCTCTACATACGGAAGAGTTTACGTTTGGAGAACGCCCAAAGAAGCCTACAATTTGGAATTCCTGGTTCCAACAGTGAAACACTGGGTAGGTTATGTGATAGTGTGAATAGCAATATCGTGATACAGTATTCTGTTGGTTCCACTATTACCCTTCAAGGCCGAATTACTGCAAGGAACTACGTGGACAGGCTGGGTAATCAAGTGCATTCTATGATCCAGACGTTATTTCCAAACAACGATGCAGTGTTCCAAGAGCACAATACCCCCATTCATATAGGTGGAAACGCTGAGTCATGGTTTAAAGAGGATGAAGCTGAACTTCAACATCTTCCCTGGCCAGCACAGTCACCAAATTTGAAAATCATTGAACCAGTTTTGGAGACTGGAGCGAGGAACAGATTCCCACCTCCAACTTCTCTAAAGCATCTTGACGATGTTCTTCGAAGATTAATAGTACAATATTCCGCTATAGACTGTTCAAATTTGTAAGAGTCAATTCCGCTGTATTGCCGCTGTTCTGAAGGTCAAATGTGTTCCAACGCCATATTAATAAAAATATGTACAGTATCTGTAATGTTTCCTTAATTTTGCCCAACCCTTACAGAGAGGTACATAGAAAGATGCATAGATAACTGACAGCTAGATGGATAGAAATGTGCATAGAGAGAGAGAGGGACAGATAACAGACACGTATGTATATACGATGGGTGAAGTCCAAAATAAGCCAAAAGAAGTACAGTATACACCATCGTCAGAATCCTTTCAAGTCTAACCAACGTATGTATATAGATAGGTAGGTATCCAGATATGAGTGGATAGTAGTACGTATATAGATACATGGGTACACAGATAGATATACAGTTAGAGAGACAGACAGATCTTCTCCAGGACCATCATAAGTTACTCATGTGTTTGCTCCTGTTGGTTCTGTTTGGCTTTCCATCCTGGTCTGCATCTGAACCAGGTTTTCCTCACGCGGCTCGGTATTGTTGCTGCGTGCTGGCTGTTAGCTTTACTCACTCTCTGACTCTAAATATGGAGCCTGTAACGTTACTCCGAAAGTTCGGCGAATTTCTATAGGCTCACACGGCGTCACATCCCAGAAGAGAGAACTGTTCACAGTCATCGCTGTGAAAACCTCAAATCCAACCGCCGAAAATTTTTGAAGCAAAACGAAGTAACAGCTATTACAAATCGATATAAAAATCATTTAATCATAAACCACATCCGGTTCGATGCCATATCAACGTCATATCTGGTTCCATATGTCACATCCGGCTAAATGTCGTAACCGGTTCCATATGTCCATCCGGTTTCACACAGGTCACATCCGATTGTGTATATGTCATATTCTGTTCCATATATGTCACATCCGGTTTCACACAGAACACATCCGATTATGTATATGTCATATCCTGTTCCATATACGTCACATCCGGTTTCACACACATCATATCCGATTGTGTATATGTCATATCCCGTTCCATATATGTCACATCCGGTTTCACACACAACACATCCGATTATGTATATGTCATATCCTGTTCCATATACGTCACATCCGGTTTCATGTATGTCACCTCAGAGAACACAGCCTGGAGGTCAGCCTGCAGCTCTGTAAAATACAGGCGAATATGACAAAACCAGGGTCACAGAGATTTATTTCTTTCACTTCCAGGTCCCCTGCAGTCACGACACGATAAGGTTACTTCCAACAGCAGTGCAACTGCTTTAATATTCTATACCACACTTCCATCACAGTGTCGACTAGTTTGCACGTAAAGCAACTGATTTATATTCCGCATATACCAACGTCGAATCTGGGCCAAGGCACATTCTACCTGAATGAAAATGTTGAAAGGAAAAAGCAGAACATAAGCAGCGGAGACACAGCTTCTGCAAGCTCCGGCCGAGTACAGACTTCTGGATTACTAGGCACTTTTTATTTTGGGCTTTCTTTACTTATTTGGGAATCCGGGTATTCACAATCCAATCGTAACACCCCCATACAGAAATAAGGTTTCGCGAAGTTATTCTATATAAGCACTTTCGTGGAAGTGACGACAGCTGACGACAGAGGAACTACTGCTAGCAGATGTACCTACTGGCACCTCACTCTCTGGTGCTTGCAACCAGCTCAGTCACAGATCTATCAGCGAAACACCATTAGGACCTTGCTATGTACTAACATTACTCTTTGTTTAATGACGACTTCAACAGCTATCATTAAAGAGCGCGAAATTATAGAATGTTTACTCACGTCCAGAATGGAAATATGTTGAAGGAAATGGTCGTGGCCTAATTTGAGGCACTATCCCGGCGTCTACATGGAGTTAAAGATAAAATGTAAAGTTATCGCTCCTTTTGTCTAATCTATACGCCATGAAAGCGTATGAGAGAGTGGCGGCACAGCTCCACCCACCAGGATCCCTTCAGTCCCGAAGAAAGAGCCCTGAGTACAGTGGACATAGGGGCGGATGGGGCCCAGAATCCAACCGGTCGCAGTGGAGAAGAGAAATCTGCTCCTGCCGCGAATGCAACACCGATCCATCGATCACGGGGCTTGCAGCCTAGCCTCTATAGTGGCAGAGCTATCCCGGTCGAGGAAACGCATTGAAATCGTCAGGCTTATGACAAGGATCCGAACCCAGGTCCCAGACAGGATTGATACTCATCGTCATTATACGCTAC
This sequence comes from Cryptotermes secundus, assembly GCF_002891405.2. NCBI lineage: Eukaryota > Metazoa > Arthropoda > Insecta > Blattodea > Kalotermitidae > Cryptotermes > Cryptotermes secundus. The sequence goes on along the minus strand of NW_019743656.1, from coordinate 2,650,179 downwards.
CTTCTCACCTTGGGGACCTGGTTTCAATCCCTGGTTATATTATATGGAATTTGTGGTGGGCGAAAAGACAGTGCAGCAGGTTTTTCTGAGTTACTTCGGGTTCTCCCTGCTAATAATCTTTCCACCATTTCTCCATACTCATTTACAACCTCCCCCTGAGGCGTACAACAGCCCTGACCAGGCAGCACATTATCACATGCTCTGTTTGTAAGTTTGGGAACTCACCTCTGTCCCAGCATTTGGAAAGTTAGCAGAGCGAAAGGATTGAGTTTGTGGTACCCACTAGGCCTCGAGGCTCGGTCCCTTAGGTGCAATGTGGATACATAAGAACTCAAAATATCTTGTAGGCAACTGGTGACTAGATGCAACAAATGATTCTAAAGAGATGGAAGAGAAAACGATGAGAATATTCACATTAAGAAAATTCTTATAAATGTGAGCCAATGAGGACCTTCATCACTTGTACTCTTCTCCAAGAATAATTAGAAGGATCAAATCTAGGAGGAGATAGGCAGGGCATATAGCATGAATGGGGAGAAGAGGAATAATTATAGGATATTGATTGGAAAGCCGGAAGCAAGGAGACCACTGGGAAGACCAAGACGTTGGTGGGTGGACAATATTAAAACGGATCTTAGAGAGATGGGATCGGATGGTATGGACTGGAATGATCTGGCAAAGTATAGGGACCAGTGGAGGGCTCTTGTGAACACGGTAATGAACCTTCGGGATTCATAAAATGCTGGGAAGTTCTTAAGTAGCTGCACAATTGGCGGCTTCTCAAGAGGAGACCATTTCCATGATGAGTGAATGTGAGGCAATTAGGAGGGTACATATTTCTTCAAAATCATGCCCTCATATAAATTACGGAATTCTATTATTATAATAAGAGTAGAGGATAAGGTATGCGGGTCACGTGGCACGTACGGGAGCGAACAGAGACGCATACAAAATTCTGGTTGCACTAACCTAAAGTAAACAGGCCACTTTCAAGATCTAATGTAGATGGGAGGATCATATTAAAATGTGTCTTATAGAACTAGGTTGGAAGACTGTGGACTGGACTGAGTTGGCCCAGAATTGAGATGAGTGGCAGGCAACGTAATAAAATTCTGGGTTTCATATTTTTTTTGCTGGGAATTTTATGAATACCTAAGCAACTATTAAATTCTGAAGAAGGCCTCATTTCCATGATATTGGTTATGTACAAGGGAGAAACAGTAAATAGGTCACATACGGGTATAAAACGTAAAACACGTGATATTCGAAGATGAATAAAAACATGTATTTCTCGACATATCCTCCGCCAACACTGATGAACTTGTCCCATCACTTTACCAGTGCGTCGAAACCCGCAGCATGGAAGTCTTCTGACTGTTGTCTTAGCCACCTCCACACCTCTGTTTCAACCTCTTCATCAGCGAAACGTTTGCCACCCAGTTGTGAACCGCTTTACACGACAAACACTTCCCACCGTAAACAGGAAACATTTTGAATATCTTTTACATTGTGTCTTTTTGTCCCCCCCCACACGCACGCACGCACGCACACACACACACACACACACACACACAACAGAACCCTGCTCTTCGACATTATACTCCTCAAGCACTGTCGCCATTTTGACTACTGAAACCAGCCTCTGAACATGGGCATGCGAAAGTGCTACCCAGACTGCCATGAAGCTGTGCTGTACTGCTTCATAGTGATACACACAGGAAAACTATTACATCAGTTACAGCTGTTTTACTTCCATTTGTGACCTATTTACTATTTAGTTAAAGATTTCGCAGCAAAACTCTTAAACAAGCATAACACTTGGAATACAGTTTTGAACTGCATTTTATAGAAATAGGATGGGAGATTGTGTACTGGATGCAGCTGGCTCAGTATTTGGATCAGTAACCGACTCTCGTGAAGACGGTAACGAAATTTCGGATTTCTTAATAATGCTTAAGACTATCTGAGCAGTTAAGCAACTATTACCTTTTCAAGAATGATTCTGCTTTATGGAGTTAATTATTTGGTTAGTTAGTTAGGCGGTCTATACATAGATGAACTTACTGGGGATCATCAGTGTGAGTTTCGACGTAGCGGATCAACTACTGATCAAATCTTTTGCATTCGTCAGATACTGGAGAAGAAAATGGGAGTACAATGCAGCTGTTCATAGACTTAAAGAAAGCCTATGATTCAGTTGGGAGGGAAGTATTGTACAACATTCTGATAGAGTTTGGGGTACCTATGGAACTAGTTAGGCTGATTAAAATGTGTTTAAAAGAAACGTATGGTAAAGTCCGTACAGGTAAACATTTGTCTGGTAATTTTCCTATCCAGAATGGTCTAAAACAAGGAGATGCTTTATCGCCACTGCTTTTCAACTTTGCTTTAGAGTATGCCATTAGGGAGGTCCAAGAAAACCAGGCTGGACTGAAATTAAATGGGACATATCAGCTGTTGGTCTATGCTGATGATGTCAATCTACTGGGTGATAATATAGATACCATAAAGAGAAACTAACACACATTAACTGACGCTAGTAAGGGGTTTGGTCTAGAAGTAAACACAGAGAAAACTAAGTTTATGTTGCTATCTAGACACCAAAATGTAGGGAAAAATCATGACAAATACAGGTAACAGATCTTTTGAAAATGTGGCACAGTTCAGATATTTAGGAACGACTATAACAGGGCCGCGCCATAGCTTAAGCGGTTAGTCGCTGGCTTTTCACCGCGGCGGCCCGGGTTCGATCCCGGGTCTGGTCAAGTGGGATTTGTGG
>NW_019743656.1:2570913-2647276 GCF_002891405.2 Cryptotermes secundus | reverse complement strand
GCAGTACAAGGGACTTAGTCCCACCCCACTAGCATTAAAGAAAAATTAACGACTATAATAAATCAAAACCTGATTCAGGAGGACATTAAAAGGAGACTGAACTCGGGTAATGCTTGCTACCATTCAGTTCAGAACCTTTTGTCTACTCATTTGCTGAATAAAAACAAAAATTAGAATATACAAAAATATAATTTTGCCTGTGGTTCTGTATGGGTGTGAAACGTGGTCTCTGACTTTAAAGGAGGGAACATAGGCTGAGGTTGTTTGAGAACAGGGTGCTGAGGAGTATAATTGGACCTAAGAGAGATGAAGTGACAGGAGATTGGAGAAAACTTCATAATGAGCAGCTTCATAACTTGCACGCTTCTCCAAGTGTAATTAGAATGATCAAGTCAAGGAGGAGGCGTTGGGCAGGGCATGTAGCACGAATGCTGGAGAAGAGGAATGCATATAGGATATTGGTGGGAATGCCGGAAGGAAGGGGACCACTGGGAAGATCAAGACGTAGGTAGGTGGATAATATTACAATGGATCTTAGAGACACAGGATGGGATGGTACGGATTGGATTGATCTGGCTCAGGATAGGGACCATTGGAGGGCTCTTGTGAACACGGTAATGAGCCCTCGGGTTCCATAAAATGCTGGCAAGTTCTTGAGTAGTTGCAGAACTAGCAGCTTCTCAAGAAGTGAGTGAGAGTCAGGCAGCCAGTTAGTTAGTTATGTGATCTTCTCTTTTCAATAATATGAAAGACTTATATCCTTCTTTTGTTGAAAAACTGACTGAGGAAAACCACACAAATTAGTCAGATAAAGATACATATGAATATCTGATAACAAATTTTAAATAAATGTTGTTTCACAGAATGATATCTGAATAACGTAATGTAATCGTAACACGAATAACTGCATGCAAATTACACATTAAACAAACGAAAAAGAAATTACAATTTTAACAGCACCAAATTCGAATCCTGTAACACTCTAATATAAATTCGTTACTGAACAATAAGCCAGCATCACCTCACCCGCTTTATAAAGGTCACTGGTATGAAAATTATGGCCAACTGCTTTTAATTAAAACATTTTTGGGGGGAATTCCAGGAAATTTCTAAAACAGGTCACTGCCAATGTCTCTTCCGATTCGTTAATCCTGACATCCACCACTGTTAATACCACCAACTGTACGCTAATATTTGCATAAACAGTAATATGTGGGACGTTAACGCACAGCTACAATAATAAAGAAACTGTGTTTGGTTTCTATGGAATACAAATATACGACACGTAACCTAGTACTCACTACGCGAATCTAGTTTACCTACACACGAAGATCTACGTAATTTGAAAATGAGGCTATGTTATCAACAAAACATTAAAGAAACTACGACTATAAAATATTATTTCTAGGTTATACGGAAGAATTGTAACTTCAATCTCATTACAGTACAAATAAACTTTTATGTTTACCTTCAGAGGTTCACGGACTTAAAACGCAGAACTTCATACCGCCAGTTCAATTCAGAGGTCACATGCAGCACTGTTGTCTCCACTCAGTCTTTCATATCATTCGACCGTTACTCTTCAATCTTTTAGAAAACGCGAGAAAGATTGCACAGCATTATGTCACCGTTAAACTGCACACTGAACACCAAGAGAATATTAAATATTCTTAAAACACTTCCAACAACCCGACGCTTCTTCGGAACGAATACAAGGAACAGGAAGCACGCATTTCTCACCGCCTTCTATGTGAGTCCTCGAATCGTTCCTACAACGATAACTGTCGAAGACAGGGAATTCTTCTTCTTCACATACACCAACGTAAACACGACATTATGCTCGACATTAATGTTTACATAAGCAATTCTTAAACAACAATTATCCATTGGATATGATTATGTTTGTGGGATTTTATTAATTAAGTGTATAACCCTCCAAATTACATAGGTGTTTCACTAGCCACAAAATTTGTCTTCATCCAATGTCTACTAAATATCTTCAAATCACTCTCTGATGCAACTACGTTATGAAGCTATGTGCGCATGTAAACAGCTATTGGTTAGTGCTGGGGTGGGAAGGGGAACCGGGGAAAATGACGCTGTTTTAAACACGGCGGCAGTTTATCGGATATTATACATTCAGAAATGTAAAAGTTATTTCGCTTTAAATTAATTTGTAGGAATAATTGTTCGTAAGCATTTCAATATGAAAAGGACTGCGACGGAAGACGCTATAGAAAGTTTCATATTACTATCCTGACATCTTCAATGACCGTCTAACTGCACCGGGTAGAGTCCTTGAGAAGTTTAAAATCGTTCGGATGATCAAAAAATTCTCCACCATGTAAGACACCCGAAGTTTCATTACGGGATTCACAAAAGCCCGCCGGTTACTGTAGTCGAACGGTTTAAGGTATGTACTGTATTCACTCGCCCGGAAGCCGGGATCGTGGGTTCAAATCCCACACAAGACATGAATGTTTGGAATGTGTACGCGTTTATTCTGTGCTTAGGTGGAAGCCTTGGGACGAGCCCATCACTCGTCCAAAGAGTCCTACCGTCTGTAAAATAATCATGAAACTGAAAAACCAGAGGCCAGGGCCCAAGGGGGGCTGTAGAGCCAGTGAAAAAAAAATTACAAAAGCCCACCATTGAACACTACACAGAGCCACAAGAATGTAGTTCACATCCTATGTCTTATTTCAAGTCCATTTTAACATTTACCTTCCACTTGCGGTGTCTTACCGACTTGCTCAAGAGGTAATGCTTGTCATGCTCTCATGAGTTGTCTAATTCAGACCTCGGCTGTAACACAAACTACCCTGACTCAGGATATTTGTTGTTTTCCTCAGTTCCCTCAGCAAATTCTAGGAGAGTACCACAACTTAGGACATAACCGCTTTCGTCTACATCCTTTCCATTTCACTGTTCAGTAATCACTCTACCATTTGAAGTCTGAGGCGCCTTTAGCTTCGTTGCATAGACCAGAAATAAACGCGAAATGGTCCATTCTCTTAGAGTTTCCAACGAAAATGATACATACACGTATATTCTTGTCTAGTCATGCTAATCAGATTCATTTGGACTCGATCACCCTAATAATATTTGGTTAAGAGTATTGTCCGTGTTTATAAATATGCCCTCTGAGTTGAGCGTGAGAATCAGCGGGACAGTGGTTTTAGTGGGAGCGAGACACACTGTGCTAGAGCTCACTTAGGATCCATGACATCTTGTTGCGACGCGCACACACCCAACACTCCTTATCTCAGTTAGCAGACCCGACCAAATCGACTGCGCATTCTGTTGAGAGCGGCCAAGTCTCTTTACAAACGATTACCAGCTTCGGACGGGTAGGCAGAGAGCGTGGAACTTGATATCGCAATAAGTAGAGCCATGTGTGGGAGCCAGCTGGTCCAGTGACCCGGCCCCTGGGGCAGTACTGCTGTTACTTGAGTCACTCCAAGACCAAGAACACGGTGCTCCCAACAGTTACTGCATGAAGGGCATATGTCGCTAAGTCAAGACACTAGCATTTGTACGGAGGCTTCTCAAGACTGGGAAAGCAGCCTCAGAGTAGAAGATTGTAGATGTGACGTCATGTGGACTGGTAGAATTTCACTGACGTTTTAGACGAACTTACTGCTTCCACCTGTGCAGGCCCAAGCAGGAAACGTCGATGTACTTCTACCGGACTGCATGGCGTCACATCCCAATAAGTTGTTCCCCTCAAGATTTGATATCTTATTGACCTACTTTCGTGGAACTGTACAGTGATAAATGTCGTAACATATGGACTGGACAGCCGAAGAACCGGGTTTCGATCTCCGGCATCATAGTATCCAGACGGCTTCTAGGCTCCCCCAGTCCACTATCTGGTGATTACTGATGGGTCTTATCCTGGCAACGGATTTCACAACAGTGTAGATTCCTCGGCTTCTGTCCAACCCTTAACTGAAATGGATCGCCATCTCTACTCAGTCTCCCTTGCAGATCTCAATGACACACAGTACCCAGCACTCACTAACTCTGCTGTCTCAGTTAAAACTACTTTGCACGGATCGAACAGAAAACGTCAATGTCAACAATAACCCCATTGTTGTAGACGCGTGTTTGCAGATCAGTTGCTTGGAAAAAGGTTGCGTAACTTCGTTGCTCTATTGTTGCGTGCGTGTTCATTTCTGCGGTAACATGCTTATTGAGCCGTTGCTTAGCACTGGACTTCACGTCTGGCCCCACTATTCCGGCCTAGTCTTACTCTTTCTGAATAGACGCCAGATGTAGACGGAATTATCCATGGCTCTTATTATTATTATTATTATTATTATTATTATTATTATTATTATTATTATTACATTATGATAAGCGAATTCTTCGGCAGAATGGGTACAACTTCTGATGCGAATTCTGGAGTTCCCGGATTAAGATCTCTACTCGACGGCTGACGGAATTTCCTCATATCCCACCACGAACATTCTTTCCACAACCTTTCCAATTAACTATTTATTCTTACGATTTATCGTTCGATGCTGTCGAACTTGAACAACTTACAGTGTCGATATATGAGCCGTAAACAAAAAGTAAATTCGTCCCTTTGTTTAATCAATTAAGCACCAAGCCATTAAGATGTATGGGGAGGTATAGCTCCACGTATTCTTGACCTCAGCACCAGATGGAGGTGAGTAGTCAGCTTCATTCTCCGGCCTCTTTATTCCCACGGAAAGAGCCCCCGGTATCCATTGTATAGGAGACTGGGTAGACCCCAGAGCCGGTCTGGACGACGTGGAGAAGAGACAAATATTGCTTCTGCAGGGAATCGAATCCCGACCGTCAAGCCCGTAGCTATACCGACTGAGCTATCCCGGCACTCACATGAACCATATTAATCTCCCCTGAAGACACGTGGCTTCTCTCCTTCTGCGACTTGACAGGCGCCACTCTGTTGATTTCCGTTTACTTCGCGAGTTGCTCTCTGAAATCGTCTGCAGTGGGAATGAGACTTGTGTCGTTCTTGGCCGCGGTGTCAGTGACTGAGGCAATAACGAGTACTGGGTGTGTCGACTACCGCGCAGCGTCTGAAGTGGGATCTGCCCAAGCCAGTATAAAACGCGACAAGGGCCTAGCCACTATCAGTTCTTTGCTCTGAGTCCAAAGAAAAGCAGGTCTGTTCATCACATCATGAAGGTCCTGGTAAGTGTAGCTTCGAGTGAAGGAACACTAGGCCCAACCTCTTAACTCACGAACGAAAGTGAAGGTAAAATTACCCTGTGATTAAACACCAACTAGGGGGGGAATGGAGGTATAGATCCATCCATTTTAACCTCCGCATGAGTGATCAGCTTCAAGTCGCGGTTGCTTTACCCTAAAAAAATAGGCCCAAGTACCCATTCGTTAGGGCGTTGGGTGGGCCCCAGGGCCGGCCTGACCTCTATGGAGAACAATCTCTTGTCCTGAACCAAATCGAACCCCGATTACTTGGTCGTACTGTCAGTTGCGTTATCACTATATGGACTGAGATCTACTACAAGAGCAAGGTCTGCTTTCAAACCAGAATTCCCTGTAGTATCCATGTTAGCGTATGCGAAAATTTTTAATCAACGTACATTTTAATCCCGAACTGAAAATTCACGGGGGCATGCGGTAGAGTAGCTGGATGAGGCACTATGCTGCAAGACGGAAGGTCTCAGGTTGAATCCCAACGAGGTCGTTGTCATTTTCAATTGATCTAATCCTTCCAGCCGCACTATGGCCCTGCGGTCGACTCAGCCTTTAACAGAAATGAGTACCAGGAATCTTCTTGGGGTTAAGGCGGGCGGCCTCACCGCCATCTGTGAGCCGATTTCTAGAAAATGTGGGATCCTCGACGTCTCACAACCCCATGGGCCTCCACGGCCTGTTATAGCGATAGCTTTGCCTTTTTTTACTGAAAATTCACATGCCACTTGGTTTATTTATGTTTTATCGATTTAAAACTGCATAGTTATCGTTGTATGCATTAAACGGTTGTCAAGCAAGGAAATATCAAATGACAGATCGCTTTTATACTGTAAAACCTGGTATAGTTGCACAGCAAGGCGAAAATAAACTGAAAAACGAAAGAGCTGGAGAGGGGGCGGTTTCTGTATGTATCTTTATTCTGGAGCTATGAATCAGATATACGCGTTACTTTTTCAGTTTGTTGTTTAACGACTTCGTCAGTATCTATATTATATAGCGCCTTAACATAGGGTGACTACAGAGTGCGGTCGCATTTTGTGCGAATTTGGAATAGTGCGGTATAAAAATGTATTAATAAAATCTCAGTTTGTGAGCAGAATTTTGAAATAATACGAATCCTCAAAAATATTCGGCAAGGCTCAGGCCTATGTTTCAAAATTTGTCTTGAATTATGCGAGGTATTCACGAACGCATTCTCGCATAAAATACGATCTCGCTGTAATGAATTTCAAACAGTTGGCGGAATGAGAATTGGCAAGGGAAACAGAAGTACTCCGAGGAAAAGTGCTCATATGCTTAGCTCACCACAAATCCAACATGAACTGACCTGAGGTCGAAAACTGTCAACAATTTATCGTATATATATGTTATTAACGGAAAATTATGGATAGTAACCGGTGATTATGTAGAAATGTCAGCTTCTTCTGCAATATGAGACTGTGCATACACCAGGATGGCTCATTTCTGCTGGTACAAATATGACATCACACAGAATCAGACATGTGCTCATGTATGTCACCAGGATATTCTCCAGGAGGGCTAGCCGGTTTAGTTTTCCAAATAAAGAGAGCCAAAAAAATGTATTTATAAATTACGACACTTTTATGGATCACCAGAAAATATTCAGGGCAGAAGAATTTATATATTTTTTAAAGAAATACATTTAATATTTAATAATAATAATTGAGGTACTCTTTTTCGGTTTTGCTTCTTTCCCCCGAAAATTACAGTGTTGCGGGCAAATTCCTCACTTTCTCCCACCTGCCAACAACTATCGACGTAACAGACACTACAAAATTTCAGTGAAATGTCTGACTGAAGATGTTTCCTTACAGTCTCCTTAGTACAGGTTAAATGTATTTTCTCCGAGAAACAATTGCATGTAGATAAACTAAGAAACGGCGTTGTTATAATATAACCTCTATATTACATCACTTAAATTTATGTTCCGAATTAGTTGTATAAGAACAAATGAATATAAGTTTTCTTTTGAGTTCATAAATTCGTACATAAAATCAAACATAAGAACTTTGAAATAAGCAGTGGGATCCAGTCACGACATTCATCCAGTAAAATTTCAGAGCTATCAAAGCAGCCATCTTTACACTCGAATGATCAGACGGTCTCAGCCGTCAAATTATGACAACGGCTTAAGAACTGTGTATTAAAAATCTCATCCATCATCCATGGGGACATCTGTTTTGTCTGCCATCGTGTGAATTATCCAGCCAAATACTGGGTTACCACTTCATATTCCCCCACGAACATTCTATCCACAGCATTTCAAAATAATTATTTATTGTTATATTTTGTCTTTCGGCGCTATCTAAATTGAACAACAGTGTCGTTAAAGGAGCCGTAAATAAACGGCAAAGTCGTTCTTTTGCTTCATTAATTAAACACCACGCCATTAAGATGTATGGGGAGGTATAGCTCCACATATTGTTCACCTCAACAACACATGGAGCTGTGTGTTCAGCTTCAGGCCCCAGCCGCTTTACTTCTACGGAAATAGTTCAAAGTATCCGTTGGATAAAAGACTGGGTAGGCCCCAGAGCCAGTCGGGGCGACGTGGAGAAGAGAAAATCTTGCACTGCCGGGAATCGAACCCAGGCCGTCCGGACCGCATCCTATCGCTATACTGACTGAGATATCCTGAATCCCAACATGTTGCTTAAAATGTTAGGAATTTCTTTAGTGGGTGAGCAATTATTGGTCTGTCAAGCAGGACACAGCTCCCTATGATTCGTAGGTTGTAGAGATCTGTACGTCTCTTTATTACTGTTCTCTTCTCAGGCTGTGTTCATCCTCGCTCTGGCCGTCGTGGCCTGCGCAGAAGAGAAGAAGGAAGACCAGAAGAGCGCTGTTCCTGCTGAGAAGAAGCAGGACAAACGTGGAATCTACGGTTTGGGATATGGTGCCGCCCCCGCACTGAGTTATGCTGCCCCCGCACTCGCCGCCCCTGCTCTGAGTTATGCCGCTCCAGCACTGAGTTATGCCGCCCCCGCACTTGCTGCCCCTGCACTTAGCTATGCCGCCCCCGCCTTTGCTCACGCTCCAGCTATCAGTTATGCAGCCCCAGCTCTCGCTGCTCCCGCACTGAAATTTGCCGCCCCCGCTCTTGCCGCTCCCGCACTGAGCTATGCCGCTCATGCTCCCGCTGCTGTAAGTACTCACTCTGTATCCTTGCTTGCTTTCAATATCTTGTAGCCACTTGTAGATCTTCAAATGACCTCTCAAAGAAGATTCAGAATTCTATATGCCCTCTTGTCAGAATAACAGGGGCAAGGTTTCAGTTTATCGTAGTGGTTCAACAACACGCGTTGTAGCCCGGTGAAAGTCAACCGACGTTTCGGAGGGCTGAAGAGAAATCTAAGCAGGAAACCATATCTGCTTGCTGCCTGATTTATGCTGATTTCTTTCTCGGCTTACTCTTCAACCCTGAATATGGAGGTGGAATGTTCCTCCGAAACGTCGATTGATTTTCAATGGACTGCATGGCGTTATATTCCATAAGACAGAAATGTTCATAGTTACTGCTGTTAGAACATCAAATCCTTTTATTTAACAGCAGATTCGGATACCAAGTCCAAGTCACGTTGCAACTGACGGTCCGTCAGTCTGTCTGTCTTGGTGTCGAGCCTCGGCTGCTGCTCATGACCAGACTTTTTTTTCTTATATGAAAGTTACTGTCTTGTTCATTTGGGGCGCCCTCTCTGACGGTGAAATTATGTACGATAACATGCGTGGGGAGTGTAGCAGGCGTGGAAGGAATGAGGAAGGGTGCAAAATATTACCCGAAGGAACCTAAATGTATGTGTGTATGGACTGGATTCAACCAACTTAAGACAGAGCCCACATGTGGGCTGTGTCTAACGTGGTTATAAACCTTCGAGTTTCTTAGCGGTCCTGAACACTCTCTCGGCAAATATCAGTTTCTTGATAAAGAATCCGGTACATGGAATTTAAGAATACAGAGTAAATTAAACCTATGTAAGGCATAACTTTGACATATAATGAATTACATATTTCAGATTATATATATATAGTTGCGTAATTTAATAAATTGCGTATTTCATAATCATATGAATTTATCTGAACCGTATGAGGAAGACTCCAAAACGATAAATGTTTTTAATCACAAACTTCCGTTTCAGATTAGCTATGCAGCCCCCGCAATTGCAGCCTCGCCTGCTCTTAGCTACCACCCCGCCCCAGTCGCCAGGGTTGCCTATGCCGCCCCAGCCATAGCTAAGGTAAGATCTTAAAACACTGATCTGCATATTTCGCCGGAACAGTAAGCCTAAGGGGCAGGTTATTCTATATGCATGGTCTGAATTTTCAGGTTGCCGCCCCCGTTGCATATGCTGCCCCAGCCTTTAGTAAGTTGGCGGCCCCTGCTTTGAGTCTCCCTGCCGCCTACGGTGGACTCAGTTACCTTCACTAAGTCATCACTCAGGTACGCCCCTTGCGTCTGGCTGGACAGCGCGAGTTTTCTGCAGTGTAGCTGCAGTTATCAGTACTGGGTCCAACATTAACAGCTTCCCCTGGCTACAACAATGTTGTCTTGTTTCTTATGTTACATTACGTCATGTTATGTTATGTTAAGGTATTTTGGAAAAAATTTACTGGACATTCAGTAAGGGCAAGTCCTTACTGAAACACAGAAAACAGATTTTTGTAGTAGTGACGATCCCGTAGACTTATATTCGAGAGATGCTCGGTTCGAACCTTGCCCGTGACAGCGACTATCCTGAACTGACAATTTTCGTTGTATTCCTCAGTCCCTCCAGGCAAGTGCCACGATATCCCGTCCATTATGCCACAACCACTTCCTTCATTATTCAGCCTAACTCTCAATCCTATATAGCAGATGTGATTAAACTGTGGTTCGCGAGACCAATGCCCTCTTTTAGAACGTTAATGTGGCTGACAGGAAAAAATATTAGTGAGCCTCTTTGTTACAAGTGGATTTAGTACAGAAAGTTCTTTATGTGGAGTGCTAGTACCCAAACATATACCTTCTATTTCTGTCTGTGGCTCAGATGTCCAGTAAGTTTGGTTACCCCTGATGTATAGTCCGAGGTATTGATAGTGTCATTAAATAAATTGTAAATAAATTAAATACAGAATAAGAAAGAGAGTTTGACGTTAAAGGATGGAAAGCAACTCTTCAATTAATTTGAAATATTTCTTCATGTTTTACAGAAATCCTCTACACGAACAACTTACCTCATTGGTCAAGCGACCCGATTTCAACGGATCAGTTGTTTTCTTCAGGCGTTATTTCTGTTTATTGAAAATATTAGTTTTAATTATTTCTTTTTTCTCAGGATCATTCATATATTTATTGAAATCAGATCATTTATTTTCTGATGCGTTTAACGTAATATAAATGTATGTAATACAGGTTATGTATTGATGATTCAGTGGTTTTAAAAATTGTCATAAGTTATTCAAAATTGATGTATTAAATTCTATATCATCTTCTTTCTGTCTATTGAAAAATAAATGATCATAAACCCATAATATATTTCCTAATTCGTGTATCCTCTCGAACTTGTACGTAGGAGTACATGCAGAATCTCTATGGAGCCACCGAGACAGCAAGATGATTTAGTTCGTATCGCAGACAAAACAGATGGCATATCGTGAGATTAGAGGTTCTCACGGGTGTCACTATGAATAACATTAACTTCTGGGATATGACGCCGCGTAGTCTGGCAGGCTTTACAAAACTTTTCTTACTCTCCGACCATGAAGACGGAAGCAGTACGTTCCTTCGAAATGTCGGTAAATTTAAACCAGACTACACGGCTTCACCTTCCAGAAGATATTATACTTTAGACATAATATTGGCTACAGAGACCAACCGGTTAATACTTCTCAGTTGCTGTTTATTGTGAGAATCACTCGGAAGACACAAACACACTGTGTGGGTGGAATACAGTTTTAAAATGGTACGCTAGTTGTACATAGTAAAAACTACTTTGTTTTAAAGGATATATTGAAAGATGAGAGCTGACTTTTCGCACTTTGAAATATGATCCGTCGATTAAATTGCTGCTGGCCTTAGCAACCACAGTCATTCCTAGCTTCAGTCTCCTAGAGCTTCATGACCAAGACTTTTGTTCTCCCGTAGACACGTACGTGTTTCGAAATGGGCCATCCTCTTCTGTGAAGGAGGGGTTGAAATATGAAGTTCGTATAAATAATATATACGAATTTAGTCCGTACCTCACAGGAAACACATTAAGTCTCCCCTACGGAGTCCAACCTGTTAATGCTGTTTGGGGAACCAATCGCTGTTTATTGTGATAACCATACGGAACACACAGCTACACTGTGTGGGCAGAATGAAGCGTTTCAGTATGTTAAAGCAGGTGGCACATGTAGAAATCACTTAAATATCACTTAAAATATTTCAAAATTTGTTTTTTTTTACGAATCTGCGTTTCTGTCTTGTCTCGAATTTAACTTATTGTGGACACAAACACGTTTCTTAATTTCTTTCCTCTTATCCATCTTGTGCTGAACTCTTGTAGCAAAAAACAGTACTAAGGCTCTGTATCTCGCAGCAATGTGCTATACATGGAACCTATTTTCTTTGGTTTTTCTTTTTTTTTATTTTCCCATAAATCAAAATACATTGATACAGGACTCGTCATGCAATAATACTATCAGTAAAACATACACAGGAAATTCTACAGGTAAACAATACATATAAATCATGCTTATCAAAACGAACTGCGAACAGAGTGCCGAGGAGAACATTTTGACCTAAGATGGAGGAAGTAACAGGAAGATGGAGATAAATGATGCTACTCGACCAGAGAATCGGGGCTTTATTGGCAGCGGAGGCAGATATCTCTTCTTCATCACCACAAAATCTTCTGCCCAATCAGTACGGAGACTGTATCACGAGGCGACAGTAAGCAGTCTCTCAGCTTGCCGTTTGCTTCTGTTTGTCTCTTGATTGGCTTACTCTTCAACTCTGAATATGAAATCAATATGTTACTCCAAAACGTCAGGTTGTATCCGAACTACGTTGTGTTACAACCCAGAAGACTGTAGTCATTTCCGCCGGAATCGCAAACCCGACATTGTAACTTAATTGGTTCGACAGGACAATCACTGCAGAAATCCATACAAATTACAAAACTACGTGTAAATATCCATCGCAGACCGGTCTGTATAAATACAGGGTGTCCGGATGAAAGGTATCCAAAATAAAATAATTATATCACAGAAAGCTTTAATTACACACATTTGAGGGTTACACCATTACAATGGGAAACGAATCAAAGTTNTTCCATCCGCTCTACGCTGCTGCCCCGGTTTCCTCGATCTTTGAACACCCTGTATTACTAATTATGAATATAATTTTTTTAAAATGAAGTATGATTTCGAATATTTCGAATATAAGCCGCACCCCAGTTTTCCTCTTGAATTTTTGAAGAAAAATGTGCGTCCTATACATACGTAAATACGGTATCCATACTTGAAGCATGTTTGGTGTTACCGTAGCCACAGCGGCCCTTATGTGGGCTTTCAGGTGTTGAAGCTCGTTGATCTTAGCCTGGTAGACAATGTTCTTTACATAACCCCACAAGAAAAAAACCCACTGGGGTTAAATTTGGCGACTTAGGAGGCCAAGCGATTGGTCCGCCTCTGCCGATCTATCTCCCAGCCATCTCTCTGTCCAGGTGATTCCTAACATGGTGGCAGAAATATGTGCGGCGTGTGTGCATAAGCCGGGCATGAAAAAACAAAACTTTCAGAGTTTTCTTTTCCGATGACATAAAACGTATACGTGTATGAAAATTACTTTCTGAGATATGTATTTTTTTTATTTTGGATACATTTCATCCTGAAGCCCTACATGAAGCGAATGTTTCAAACCCAGACATCACACGTCAATACAGTGTTATAATTATGGCTGGCACATTGCGACTTCACACAGTTTTGAGTCACGTAATTGGATACTGCAGAATGCACTTAGGGGGATCTTTTGAATGCTGAGAACTTAAGAAAAACACTTAAATTTATGAGACAGGAAACTCTGGTGGTTTCACTTCGAAACGACTTTCATCACAGATAAAGCAGTCTCCTCAAAATATAGGTAGATCATAGTCACTTATTTAAAGTCAACATATGTTCTGCTAAAGGTCAGAACACTTGTGATGTATCACCTTTTTTTTTTTGCACACAATATAATTCATAAATCAGCGATGACGTCTTCTGGTTATGTGTTTCCCACGGCTATTCATAAATTTCTTTGATAAAGGCCACTGATAGTTCCAATGAAATGTCAAGAGATGGCATGATAATTTACTTTCAAACATCAAACACGTTCAGCGCGCAAGTCCTGTTTGCGTAATCTTGTTGGCCAATGGGAGCACACGTGAACTGCGTATGCAATTCATTTGTTACTTATTTGTTGTTTGTTTACGGAAACCGTCAATAATTCAGACTATGTACAGTCGAGTGGTTAGATAATGATGAACAATGATTTGTACGGGTGTGGAAGTAATCGATTGTGGCCTAAGTTGAGGTACGAATATCACGGGGCATATGGCCACAAGAAATGAGGAAAAACACGATATTCTAAGTCAATATAGTCTGTGTTTCGCCATAGATTCGAATCGGATACCTACTGGATACAAGGTAGAAACGTCATCGTTTGGGCCAACTTGCTCGGTGCATATAAAATGTTAGTACGAAAATTTAAAGTGATGCGAAGATAATATTAAAATGTATCTCAGAAGTATAAGGTACATGAAAGTGTGAAACTGTAAACATGCTAATGAGCTGTTTTGATAAAAGGAGGGATTCTTCTTACCAGCTAAACAACTGTCAACTCCTCAACATGTAGTCTGTCCCGTGGAGACAGCATGCGGCAGAAGAGGGAAACTGTGCATCGGCTTTAGATTAGGTTGCCTTCAGAAAGTCTGCTCAAGCATTAGCGTTCAAATCTCTACCATGATTTGGGGATTTCATAGTCTTCCTCAGTCCCTACAGGCCGCTTCCTTCCATATCCTTTCAAATTCATTTGCCTAATCATTCTACCGCCGGTCACGGTAGCCGATCGGTCTGAGGCATGTACTGTCTTCGCTCGCTTGGAAACTGGGATCGTGGGTTCGAATCCCACTCAGGCCATGGATGTTTAGTTTGTGTGTCCGTTTTTCTGTGTTTGTGTACAGGTAGAGGCCCCGCGACGAGCTGATCACCCGCCCAAGGAGTCCTACCGTGTGTGTAAGATCTAGAAAAACCGAAGTGAACGGAGAAGTTCATGGAGGTAGGCCTAGGCCCACTGGGGCTGTAGTGCCAAGGAAAAAAAATCATTCTACCATTTGAATGTGTAGAGTTATCGATAGTATTGTTAAATAAACAGACGAATTTCTTGTGTGGAGGAGGGTTAGAATACCTCCACCATAGCCCTGCGAGTCGTACAAGGCGACGAAAATGGAACCAGGTGCATGGGGAATATAAATGCAGAGACCTGGTCCTCCACGTTGGGGGTTTGACGCAGGGCCGACGACTTTGCTGCGTAGAAAAATTATTGTTGCGAAATCCAAACAAGTGAAAACTGAATAGCCTACAAATCTGGCAAACGGCTGTGGCTCAAAAATGGCTGTTTTCCCAGTGATGTTCTTTATGATGATGATGATAATGGTGATGATGAAAAACGTTAATGCAGCTATATATAGTAGCTTAGTGCTACTGGGCTTTCTGGTGGTTATGTAAGCTGGTTTCGCAGTTACCTATCCAACCGGAAATCCCAGGTCCGTGTTTCTGGTGTTCTTTCCTCACCCTTTGAAGTTCCTCCGGTGTACCTCAGGGATCTGTCTTGGGACTCCTTCTCTTCAATGTGTTTATTAATGACATGTGTGAAGCAGTTGCCCATTCTAGGTGTCTGCTTTTTGCTGATGACGTCAAAATTGACCGAGCCATTAGTTCCCCTCATGACTGCTATCTACTTCAGTCTGACGTTAACTCCATACAAGGTTGGTGCATTGCTAACTGTATGAAACTCAACATCAGTAAAACTAAAGTTATATCCTTCTCCAGGAAAACCAACTTATTTATCTATGATCATAAACTTTTTCAAACGTCAATAGCCCGGACCGATTCTCTAAAAGACCTGGGAGTGTTTATTGATGCTAAGCTATATTTCCATGACNATATATATATATACTGTGACGCATATGGCCATTGCTAGGCAGTGGCTCGGTAAAAACATCGCCGAAGTTATGTTCTCAACAATAGAAGGACATCCATTGCTGGGTAACAGACCAATAAACACGCATTATTGAAGACAGAAGAGGTATTTTCTATGTGGTCTACTCCGAGATTGTTTGCTAGGCAACTGCGTGGTAACACGTCTCTACAACAATAGAGGCGCTGTGTTTTCTGTGCTGCTTGGTCCGTGCCGCCAATCCAGAACCCATTACTATTAGACACAGATCTATGAACGTCGGAAATTGAGGAATATAGGCCTATGTGAGATTCATTATTCTTACGGCGATGAGAAATTACTGTGTTCAGGAATGTTGTGCCGTGTGAGTCTGGTAGAAGAACCCGCTATCTCAGTCTTCAGGTGTGGAAGAGAGACTCATGCCGTGGAGGCGGCGGTGACAGGCTCTGTTGGAACTTGAATAAATATAACTTTTATACACAAGTGGAGTTTACCTCTTCATGTGGAAGATAAGTTAATAACAAGATGGGACGCCATGTACACCATAATGTAGCAAGTAAAACCACAAAACGACGTTTCATATGCTTAATATTGAGTTTACTTGAGTTTATGCTGTCATTAATCACGGTTTATGGGACAGCCTACATGCAGAAGTACATTTATGGGTTTATGTAAAGTACTCAGACGTCCACGAGGGTGCGGTGTACCTTGAGTGGTTAATCTTACAGAAAAAAGGAGGTATCCACGTAGAAGGAGACCTCCAGTGAGGCGATTGTACTTCCACCGCGTGTTCTAAACAGAATACAGTAATTTTACATTGATGACGTAACGACCCACGTGATTATCTGATAATGACGCTCCATCAAAAATTTGCCAAGGTGAAGAATGGTGGAACTAAACTTCCATTTCCCCCATACGTCTTCATAGCATGGTGCTTGATCAGTTTAGCACAGAGATAACTTTACTTCTACAGGCTTCGTAATCTGTCAATGTGACTGAAATCAAAATGACATACTAATGTTACGCACATAGTTTAAATTTCTGATTTCACCAAAAGATGATTAAAGGATTATTGATACACACAAAGCAGTCCACGTACCACCGTAAGTGAAATTACTTTTATTATAAATCAATATGACAAAAAATCGAGGTTCGATAAAGTTATACTGGAAATATTCCTTGTAAAATTAATATATATATTTATTCCTGCAACGTCTTATACCCCGCTATCTTGTCATGGACAGACAGAAGCACAAAGAACAGATAGACGAACAGACATGTCTCCAAAAATTATTTCTTCTGTTTGTGAAGAACGCCTAATGAATATTCAACATTTAATTTTAATTTTAATTAAATAGATAAACCCCTTACGCCTCCTACCATCCAATTTTCACGACATAATACGAAACAGCCATTTTGTTTCAAGACGTAGTGAAGGGTGCGTAATTTAACATTCAAATTATACATCTCCCTTCCCTATGCGGTGTGAAGTTGCGGGGAGCTTAGCGGTGAGGTCGCTCGGAGCCACACTGTGTTCAGCTGGCGGCACCCGACGCTTGACCATCTGGTGCAGTCATCTCGGCGTGACAGCTCCACCTACATTTTGCACTTCCCTGTATAGTTAATCCATTTTAAACCGAAGGCATCTAAATAATATTGTGGCGTACAGACCCGTTGCTAAGTGGTGACTCTGTAAACAATGGCCGTTGCTTGATAACGACCGCGATATAAAGGCACGCAACAATAGAACAACGGTGTTATGTAACCTATTTCTAAGCAACGGATCTATAAACACGCCTCTACAACAATATATTTATTGTTGGGAACGGTGTTTTCTATTCGGTCCGTGCAAAGTAGATATAAAGGAGAGAATTGGAGTCTCTCTCTGCCCACACAGTTGTCAGTCCAAAACCGTGTGGAGGCGGGATCGAATACCTCCACCGTGACCCTGCGAGTCGTAGGAGGCGACGAAAGGGGAAGACTCTTATCTGAGACAGTAAAATATTGTCGCGAGTCCCAAGGGACTCAGACCTGAGAAAGACTGCGCTGGCAAGGGCTAGCAGCATACACAAAACACAAACCCGTCCTCTCGTGAGAGAGGGCGCCACACAGAAACAAAACCGTAATTGTAAAACAGTAATAAATATCTGGTCATGAGCCCAAGATGGGGCTATACGCCAAGACTTACTGACTGACTGACTGACCGTCATCGCATTGTTACTTTGACTTCGACTTTTGTCAGTCCAGTTCAGTTGAGCTGTGCAAAGGAAGCTGAGAAGAGACGGTGATCTAGTTCACTTGAGAGTTGGAAGTCTGGCTGGGAAAAAAAGAGTTGCAACAGTGCGGCTGTGAACAGAAGACTCTACCTGTGCTGAAGTTAGAGTCAGATGTTTATAATTACTATGTTAGAATCCGTTGCCAGGATACGACTAGTGAAGTCTGGGAAGACTTAGCGCGTGTAGTGATTTTTAACATGTGGAAACTAGCGATAGCCCTGTAATCACTTGTAGTTCCGAGTAATGTGTATAAGTGGTCAATGAATCGATTCACCAATCCATACCCCGTCTATAGCCACAGGACGAAAATGTGACAAAATTTAAGAGCTCAGCCACTTATCCAATGGGTAAAGGAGCGCTTTCTCAACGGGTAAAGCGGCAGGGGCGTGAAGGTAATAACTCAATTCCATCTAGTGCCAATGTAAAGATTAGTGGAACCATGTCTCGACTTCATGGCATAGAGTTTAACTAATTAAGCACAGGGACAACTTTACTTTTTCACCTTTACCTATGCTTCGAAGCTACATAGTAGAGATATCAATATTGTCCTAAAATTCCCCCTCTTCCCCCGACACACAAGGACTGTCTTTCTAGGTGTTTGTTAGTAAGTAATCAATTACTTAGATTCAAGCACGGGAACTCCTTTTATTTTTAAATATTAAACTTACTGGGGGCCATCACAGTGGCCGAGCGGTCTAAGGGCATGAGCTAACTTCGCCCGCTTGAAAGCTGGGATCGTGAATTCCAATCCTACTCAAGGAATGGAGGCATGCGTTTGTTGTATGTTTGTGTTATCCTGTGTAGAGAGCGGCCTTGCGACGGGCTGATCCCCCGACCAAGGAGTCGTTTTGACTCTTTAAGATTAAGAAAATGAAGCGAAAAGAAGGGTTTCACGGATGCCGTATGCTCCAGAGAGAGCAACAGGGAGATAGATAGGTAGACAGATATAGATAGATAGATAGACAGATAGATAGTTATATAGACAGACAGATATACCTGTAGATAGATGGATATACAGATAGATTGATATTTATATAGACCTACAGATATAGATAGATAGACAGACAGACAGATATACGTGTAGATAGATAGACAGACAGATAGATAGAAAAAGTTACTGGGGGTGGTGATAAAACAGTTTTGTTGCCATTCGACGTAAGCGAACACGTGCACCTGCCTCGCAAACGAAAGAAAAACACGTTCTAGCGTTTGTTCCAGTGACAATTTGGGATTCTGTATGGGAGGGTTTCTTCTTCGTACATGTTTCATTCTGAATATGCGACGATTCGAGGCTAGGTCGGTTTGTAGTCCTGATTCTGTGCTGATCGGTGCAACGCCTGGAGAGAACGAAAGGAAAGATGGTTTTGTATACGGGAGAGAAGAAGGGAAGGCAACAAGAACGGAAGGAAGAGAGAGACAAAAAGACATAAAGAAATATAGAATGAAAAGGGTAGCTTTCACCTTTCAGTAACTTTTATAGCCTGTGGCCTTTTCAACAACGAAAAAGTTGGTTGATAAGAAAACTGCGTTGTCTTGTGCCAGTTTTCCATATTTCAGTTTTTGAGGCAATTGTACATTGTTTGTAAGTTAATAGGACCGACTGGGGCAGTACCAATGTCATAGCTTTCGATTCCGTGCGATCGGTACCGAAGAATGGCGGATGCACAAAATTAGGAGGTGGAACAGCCCCATTAGACTTTGGGTTCTGAAAAATTTGAGATTTTGGAAAATTATTTAACATCCGTTTGGGTTATTTTCTTAGAATGTGTAATAGTAAAATGGTAACTACATGCCATATATGTATATATGTTTTACTTCAGGGTTTGTTTACTAGATACAATACATAGGTAGTGAAATTTTGTATGAACACAGATTATAAACGTAAGTCTGACTACAAATTAAGTGTTGCTTACAAGTCGGAAATTCAAGATAGCAACGACGCGAATCTTCGAAATTACTTGTTAGAAGTTTAATAACGGCAAGATTTGTATTTATTAACTTATTCCAAAAACGAAAACAATTATACTAATTAGTGAACAATTTAGTTCAGGCGGTTAGTCGCTGGCTTCCAACCGCGGCGGCTCTGGTTCTGTCATGTGGGATTTGTGGTGGACAAAGTGGCGCTGGGGCAGGTTTTTTCCAAGTACTTCGGTTTCCCCTGCCAATCTTCATTCCACCAATTGCTGCACAATCACCCTCACCTATCATCTGGGGCTGGTACAATAGGCCAGAAATGGCCGCAGTACCAGTGGACTCAGTCTCACCCCATTAAGGAAATAAAATAAACAATAGTGAATAATTTTATAACAATAACAACAATAAATGTAGGCAATAAAATGTTATAATAAGAAAAGAAGCAGAAACGCGAAGTTGAACACCGGAAGAGGAGTGCACACATCCAGAACCCTTCCTTACACTTGGACACAACATGACACTGTCGACTTTTCGATTTGTAGCATTAGAAGGCAGTGCCTTTAACACAAGAAGTTTAGCACTGAGGAACGTGTAACAGGAAAGCAGGAGTTAGAAGTTTTACTGTCTTCTCAACGAAGTTGGTTTTATACACGTTGTTTCAAAATGTCTTCATATTCACACCGAAATGTGCCATATTGCGTTCTTGCATTCCCTGCCATGGCCTACCATGCTCGCATCTGTTTCATAATCTGGCCGTTTTCACTAAACGAAGGTTAGACATCACAGAAACCGACTGAATCATTTATGCTAAGATGTTATCTAATTTGAGACTAATTATTAAACTTCAGCGAGATAATATTCACTCGCTGGNGGGGGGGGGAGAGACAGACGCGTACTTGCAAGCTCTGTGAATGCACACACTGTATATCGATCAGTCATAATTTCGACAAGCTCATACTCATGCCATTATTAAATTCCCTCTTGAGAGTTTTCTCATATCTTAATATATCTACCTCACAGATGCTGTGAATAATGGCGACAGGGGTGCCAAAATCAATTTTATTTATACTTACACCTTCAGTAATATTCACGTTTATGAATTTCAATTTGTATGTTGTTCATGTTGAGGTACGCGGTAGCGTAGTTGGTTGAGGCACTATGCTACAAGCCAGAAGGTCGCGGGATCGAATCCTGATGAGGTGGATTTTTTCAGTTTACCTAATCCTCCCAGCCGCACTATGGCCCTAGGGTCGACTCAGTCTCTAACGGAAATGAGTACCAGGGATATTGTTGGGGGTAAAAGGCGGCCGGCGCGTAAGGCTGACAACTTTACCGCCGTATATGAGCCGATTGTCTAGAAAATGTGGGAATCTCAACATCTCACAACCCTATGGGCCTCCACGGCCTGTTACAGGGATAGCTGTACCTTTTACTTTATTTTATTTTATGTTGTTCATGTTACTTTTCCAAATACATTCGTAACTTCTCTAACATTTACATGTAACAACGCGAAAAGTGTATGTGTAAATACAATTATGTTATTTCTGGGCATCCCTCTACAAATTCATCTATATTAATATTATCTCACTCGTTCTAGTAGAGACTGGAAAATAATTTTTTCACAAATGAAGTCGTAGGTGACAGAATAGGGGAATTTCATACGAAAAATAAGTCCATTATTTTATCCTGCATTAGAGCAATGAATTCAGAAGAATGACGCAGAAATGTCGAGTTTTAACTATATGCGAACCATATTTAAGTTAAAGTGCATTTTTAGTACAAAAATTCATATAAACACAATATGAATTCATATTGCCGAATGACACAATTTAAGAACTAGTACCAGTATTCTTGTACGCCTGAAGATGACTCAAGAAAAAGGTCAAAACATGTAGCGTTACCACCAACAGCTAATGGAAACAAATGTTGACACAGTAGTGTATATTTTGCCTCGTTCAAAATTGTTGTTGTGTAGACTGGCCCATTATATATCTTTCGCAAGCTTAACAAATTAAGCTCTAAATTAAACACTAATTATATAGACCTTAAGCAAATCGAATTAATTTAAAATAAAGGGAATTTAAATTTATTTACGCTTTATAACCTGAACTTTTTGCGGATAGAGGGTGTCGCGTGGTCAGCGCAATGAATCCCCACGGCCGTTAATTTCGGTTTTCTAGATCGGAGCCGCTATTTCCTTGAAATAGCTCCTCAATTATCCTCACGAGGCTGAGTGGATCCCGTTCCAGACTCACTACTTCTCACAAAAAATCTGGTAGCAACGGGATTCGAACCCTGACCTCTGGATCTGTAGCCAGGAACGCTGACCACTAGACCACAAGCGACAAGCGGCGGTCGCTCGGTCGGTATAGTTCGTTTGCGGACTAAAATCACGGAGTTCTATAAAACCTAAACAAAGTTACAGGAAAATTAATAGAAACACAAAAACTTTTTCTTGTAGTGGAAAGAGAAGACGAAGTAGTTTGTAAGAAGAGTCAATAAATAGTAAAAAATTCAACAGAGTTCCAGTACATGTTGTAGAAATATAGGAACATGAAGAAGTGAAGAGAAGATTAAATACGATAAATTATCCTTAGCGTTCAGATAGAAGTTGTTTATTCTTCTGTGAGAAATATGAAGTTCAATATAATCGGAAAATGCAAGAGAGAGAGATAGAGATAGAGAGAGAGAGAGAACTTGCGGGATTGCATAGATGCAAAGATAATATTAAAATTAATCTCGACTAAACAGGGTGTGACCTTATAGCACGACAATCGAGGGCCCTTGTAAAAACAGCAATGAAACAAAAGTTTTATCATCTTGGATGTTACACTATGTAATCTGAAAGAATTTACCGATACCTCTGAGGGTCGTACAGTAAACCCTCCCTCTTCCGGTTACACTTAATCCGGATCGAAATATTAAAAATGAAAAATTCTGTTTACAGTTGAATAGTTACTTTAGGAGACATATGGGATTTAGGAGCAAGAGCGATTATGGCAAAAGGACTTTCAGACTGTGCTGAGGGCAGCTGGAGAGACTGTGAAACCACGCAAGAAAATATCCAGGATTGGCTTCAGCTGGATGAAGCAGACCCTAGATTTCAGCTTCTAACAGGCGAAGAAATTGCTTCAGTGACACATTTTAATTATTTATTTTAATCAGCACTATTTTTTTATTGCTAGTGGGGTTTGACTAAGTCCCTTGTACTGCGGCCACATCTGGCCTATTGTACCAGCCCCAGATGATAGATGAGGTTGATTGTGGAGCAATTGGTGGATTGAAGATTGGCAGGGGAAACCGAAGTACTCGGAGAAAACCTGCCCCAGCGCCACTTTGTCCACCACAAACCCCACTTGACCAGACCCAGGATCGAACCCGGGCCGCCGCGGTGGAAACCAGCGACTAACCGCTTGAGCTATGGCTATATTATGAGCCGGGATAGCGTAGTCGGTGAAACGGGGGCGTGAAGCTGACCACTCACCTCCAACTAGTGCCGAGATCAAGAAAACCTAGATCTATAAATCCTCTCCCCCCATACGCCTTCACAGCGTAGTGCTTAATTAGTTAAGCAGAGGGACAAATTTACATTTACCTACCTACATTATTCAATTTTCCACCTGTTTTTTATTTTTTGTTTCTAAGGGATATATTTTGCTTCACTCATCTGGATTATCGCTTAATCCGGATGACCTCCAAATTACTCCGGATTAGCGAGGGTATACTGTATTGTTTACGTGTTCAGTTTCGAAGCAGCCAAATGAACGAGAAGCAACCAAGAAGCTTGTTCGACTTTCTTTCCAGTCTGAAGATGATGGTAGTTAGGTTCCTCTGAAACGTCGGTAAATTTCTGGCGCTATATAGTCTGGAAACTGACAGTATCGTAAAACAAGCCACACACTCGTCACGCAGCGCTATGGCCCAGAAGGTAACAGTTTTCATAGTCTTCCCACCGTGAGAAGTTCAACTTTCATGCACCAATTTGAATTACATAAAAGGCAAGAAAGCCCTTGGCTAGCTGAGCGACTATTAGTTTTTGAGGAATGGTTTAATTACTTAACGTTTAGACGGAGCGTGACGCACAGCGATGTCTAATAAGTTACACTGACAGAAGAACCCATTCTTCTTCTCAGGGATATTGCACTGGCCTGGACACGATCCAGTGTGTCTTTATATTTGCAGTGTTTCAAATCTTCATTCCGCTTGGAAATTCACTGACAGGCGTAACGGATCCTTGAGAATTGTTGCGGGGTTCGAATGTCAGGTCAGTGTGATAACAGGTACATTTAATTTACTTAAGGAAATGTGTCTCTGTATAGTTTGCTACTCTGTCGATACAATCGAAATGCGGTCACATATGTTTTAGTATCGCGAGGACAAGGTGGTTAGAAGGTTGAAGTTTGTTTGCTTGAAAATGTTAAAGATAATAATGTGTGATCTTAACTTTAAATACAGTGAGGATAAATATCTACTTAATAATAGTAACGGCTATGTTTTTGATAAAATGTAGCCTTAGTCTTGCGTTTGTGCTATGCAAACATGTGATCCACTTATTCACGGTGCATATACAAGTATAGTTCAGGAAAGTGTTTAAGTAATATCGTATTGCAGTGTTCTTTACAGAAAAAAGAAAGGTTATAATAATATTGATTGAGGTTGTAATCATAAAACGCTGGGACCCAGAAACACGGTTTATATTAGTCTCTCTCAAGTAAAGGTTATATGTCTCGCAAAGTTGCTGTCACATGGTACTGTTTTATTGGGTGCAGTTTATTTCAAAATGGATATAAAGTTCATACAAAGAAGTCTGTCCATTTTGTGTTGAATTTTAATATAACTTTGGAACTCAGTTTGTGGTTTCGTGGATCTGAAATTGAAATGTAAACGACTATCACGTAGTTATAATTAAATTGAACTTAAAGTGGGGTTTGAGAACGAGAATAATATTTGCGAACCTTGTGTTCATGTCACCAAGGCAGTACTTCTTACGGCAATACAGTTACAAAGTCTGTTTTAAATGGTTGAAGTGTTGTTAATGTGAAGAGTTCTTAAAGTGAGTCACCAGTAACGCAGTGTTCAGCAATCCTAGGTTTGGTGTGTAACCTGAAAATAAGTGCTGAAGGCAAATAAGCAGGTAAGATACGTGCAATATTAAATACTAGTATATTTAAGTATAACATTTCTTGGTTCTGTTAATAATTATAGGAAACAGTCAAAATAATACAGCTCCATGTTAAAGAATCCTACATGGAAAAACTAATTAATAATTTCCCGCATTTTATTGAACACGATAGTTCATTAGCGCTCTTCTTGAGCCGTTGTTACACGTTAAGGTGTCGTATAGTGGTCATACGTTTTCAGCCTCCTCTCTCGGCAGTGCCAAGAATTAATTTCACGGTTTTATCCTCCCTGCCCCTCACTTCAGACACTGATGGTGTGTGAATGAAGTTACAATTAAAGTCGCGACAACATGAGAGCGCTGTGTGCTGTCGTTTGGGATTATGGAAGTTTCTATACGTGATTTTATGCAAATCCAGCAGGTGTCGTCAGTAGTAACGAGCGTCAGTTTATAATCTAGTGCTTGGGGGGGGGATGCACCCGGGACGCCACAGAGCTGGTCTGGACGCTATGGAGAAAAGCAAATCTTTTGCTCCTACCAGGATTCAATCCCTAATTTCCATAGTCATTTATTCTGTAGCCTAGTCATTATACTTACTGAGCTACACCGGCACTTACATGTGACCGAAATGAGATTCCCCTGTAACTCGTAGAATAAATGTCCAATAACACCAAATCGAACCCACATTAGCTCAGCTGTTTGTGTCCTGGTATAGCTCAGGCAGTTAGGCACTGGTTTCCTACCACAGAGCCTCGGGCTGTGTCCCGAGTGACGTCATGTGAGGTTCGTAACGGACGAAGCGGCACTCGAACAGAGTTTTCTCAGAGTTCCATCACTGTATCTTTACCCCAAATTCATCAATCACCGCTCCCTGAGTGTGAGATATCCCAGATCAGGCAGCACATTATCACATCCCCGGTCTTTTTGTCTGCGGCCTTATCTCTGACTGATTACGGATAAAGCACATATGTCTTGTTGATTTGTTTCGGAGATTAGGATTCGAAGAAATATTCCCATTATGCGTTCATTTTATTCGAGCTCGCTCTCGTGTGAACCTGGCTCGGTCGGTATGCAAGTTCAGTCTTGTAGAACAGCATCCAGCTTTTTCGACGTGTAGATTTCAGCCAAGATGGAGGAAGAGTGGGTTAGAAAATCCGGTGCACTTGAGAGGTTGCCTTAATCTAACGCCAGGTGGCAGCAGTGCAGCGCACGGGGAATATATTTTATTATGGTATTCATTCCGATCCGGCTTGCTTTTGATCCCTCCCCAGGGTGAGAAAAGAAGTGTCACGTGAGAGAGAGAGAGATAGGAAATAATGAACACCGTGGACGGAGTAGTTCCGCAGTGGGAGGAAAGTGAATTATCTCCGATTCTTATCCGAAGTTCTACGGGGATGGCTCGAGTTCTTCGCAGCTGTATAAATAATGAATAAGAGATGCGATAGCTCAGTCGGTACAATGACTAGACCACGGTGTGGACAACAGGAGAAATGGTATTCAAGTCCCAGAAAGGACAAGAGATACTTTTTCTTAACATCCAGATCGGTTCTGGGAGCCCACCCAACCCACTATATAATGGGTACCGCTTTCCTCACCCCTCTGGGACTCATGTTGCCTCAGCGTAGTGTTAACCGCTCACCTCCACCTAGGGCCGAAGTTAAGAATGAGTGGAGCCATACCTCCAAACGGTACAATGAATAGACCACGGACTGGACAACAGGGGAATTTGTATTCGAGTCCCAGAGAGGACAAGAGATACTTTTTCTTAACATCCAGACCGGTTCTGGGAGCCCACCCAACCCACTATATAATGGGTACCGCTTTCCTCACCCCTCTGGGACTCATGTTGCCTCAGCGTAGTGTTAACCGCTCACCTCCACCTAGGGCCGAAGTTAAGAATGAGTGGAGCCATACCTCCAAACGGTACAATGAATAGACCACGGACTGGACAACAGGGGAATTTGTATTCGAATCCCAGCAAGGGCAAGAGAATTTTTCTTCTCTTTAGCATCCAGACTGGTTCTGGGAGCCTGCCAAGCCCCCTATATAATGAGTACCGCTTTCCTCCCCCCTCTGGGACTCATGTTGCCTCAGCGTAGTGCTAACCGCTCACCTCCACCTAGGACCGAAGTTAAGAATGAGTGGAGCCATACCTCCAGTCCTCGTACGTCTTCATGGCGTGATGTTTAAGTACAAACAGAATTTATGTTTACCGTATACTTATAATGAATAGATGTTAGGAACTTATTACGTTAGCTTGTTTAACGACATTTTAAATAGTTCAGTTTATTTTGAGTCGAATCTTAACTGGTGTATAACGGACTGAAAATGTTGTGGAAGAAAACTGTAGTAAGGAGGCAGTGTCTGGGCATTGGTTGGAAGGACTGAGTCAGGGTAGCAGTCTTCAGTCCAAGATTTGAAAGCAGGTCCTCCCGAAATAGAGACAGCAGGATCGACAGGTCGACCACTACTTTCGGCAAGTAAGAGACTTCATAAAGGCGAAGTCCCTTTGTTTAGTCAAGCACTATAGGCCTACCATTCAAGACGTATGGGGGGATGGATTTATACAGGGCCTGAGAGAGGTGAGCTGGAGTCCGGGCCAGTCAGAAATCTGGGTCCTTCACCCAAGTTGAAAGCTGTGTCCCAGGAGGAAAGGTCAATATTCTGGGAGATCATAGTATCGGTCATTCTAAGCAAAATGTGTACATGTGTCGTATTCCGAGCGGTTTCCGAGATACAGCTATTTCATTGTGAAAGGTAAAGGCAAATTTAATCCTGTAACAGTTCCTGAAGACCCATGGGGTTGCGAGACGTTAATGATCCCACATTATCTGGATAATCGGCTCACAGATGGCGGTAAAGTTGTTAGCCTTACGCGCCAGCCGCTCTTTATCCCCCCAGGAAGATTCGTGGTTCTCATTTCTGTTAGAGGCTGAGTCGGCCCCAGGGCAATAGTCCGGCTGGAAGGATTAGGTCAATTGAAAAATCCTCATCGGCACTCGAACCCGCGACCTTCCGGCTTGTAGCATAGTGCCTCAACCAACTAAGCTACTGTATACCTCGATATTTCACTGTACAGTTCAAATATATACACGCATACACATTTTTGCTTAGACTGTCCGATACTATAACCTCCCAGAATATTGACCTTTCCTCCCAGGCTGTACTCGGCACGGCACGGAGAAACACCGCTTTCCTTATTGTTGTGTAACTTGGCAACCGACTGTGTATCAAGGGTCTGTCTTCGTGGTAACTCGTTCCACCTCCCGTTGCCCAGCAACGGTTAGACATGTCACACTGCTCCCTTCTTAAGGCTGTTCGTCCCGAATAGCCTAACAGTGCATCACAGGTCCTTCTTCCGAGGCTATACTTGCAACGTCTTCTTTTTTGCCTGACTCGGCGTTTCTTTTCTTCCCGTTGTCCGTTCTTCTACAGCTACATCTGCTCCCTCCTTAAGACCAACTCGTCTGCTAACGTGCCAGGGGATCCAATTGTATCACAATCGTCCCACACATTCATCCATCGCACATTCACTCTCGATGGGGAGGCCGGTACTTCTACGTTACCGGCCCCTCTTCTGCTTGCAGTCTCTTTTTCCGTTATGGAGGAGGTCGACTTCTCCGCAAGTTCCAATCCACGTACTGTCGCTCCAGAGAATGCTGATACCTCCTCAGTGTCGATTCTCTCACCTTCCGCAACCCACCGAACATCCTGGTTGCTCTCGTCATGATTTTCAGCTCTAGCGTTTTCTTGAGAGTCTTATAGGCCGGTCCTATTTTTCCCAGAGGTGATAGATGTCTTGAGCTGCACTCTCCGATACTGATCGCGGTTGCACTCTTCTCTTTTTCGTATAGCGTCCGCTTGCCGCCTCGGCCCTTAATTCCATTTTTGCATTCAGGTCTCGTTTGATATCTCCTCCCAAGCATCCGTTCTTTCGGGGTTTCCAGTACCACACTGCCATTGTTTTGTCCCTAACGCCTGTGTCCTGCACAGCATGTGATCTTCCTCATGGCTGCGGTTACCTCGTTCTGCAGTCCACAATTTCCGTGGGTCATAATTGTTCTGAAGATGTTCCTCTTGTGCCATGCCACTGTTGCACGGCGAGACACTCTCCTGCAGGCGACAGCCAACTTCATCCGGGATCCACAGTTTCCTCGGGTCAGTTTCTTCGGCTCCCCGCGTCGCCCTGCAGCTTGCTTCTTGCCCCTATACCGCTTCTTCCATCCATTGACCGGTTTCACAACGGCATCTTCGTTGGGGACTTCTTGATCATTTACCGCCTCAGGATTTTTGTCCGCTGACGTCGACTCTTCTTCTTCTTCTGGACGTGCCTCCGTCGTTTCTCGGCAGGCCACCATCTTTACGTCTCTTTTGGCTCGGTGGGCGGTCATCATTTCCAAGTTGGCCAGTAACTCTTTGTGGCTGGCCTTCGCCTTCGCCGGTTGCTTCTCGCTTCTTCGTGTTTGTCGTCATTTTTTCTTGCATGGACTTCAAGAGCTCTAACATTTGTTCCATTTTTTTTCGTGTGGTGTTTTCGTGTTTTAAGTTCGTATCTTGTCGGTCACGTGTGCAAGTCCAATCCCACTTCTGACACCAGTTGTCATGTGTTGGGTATGTCACGCGACAAATAACTTCACACCGTCATGGATGTAGCGAGTATTTATTGTGCTTCGCCTCTGCATTCACACACTTTACGATTATTATCATTCGAGTATCACAGCTACTGCCTCTACTTCAATGCGACATCTCAACTATCCCAAGACTGTCTTGGCGAATGCATTACCTTGTTATATATCTGCGGCCATTGCTGCGCAGTGAACATTCTGTTGTAACCGTGGAGACTCACTGTTAGAATTACAACACTGCTATTGTCATTTCCTACGCAACGGTCTCTTCTAGCGTTTCCATGGAAGTAACCCTTCTGGATTACAAACACGTGACAATATGAATATATTTAATAAATAATTCCAAAAATAGGATGTTTTTAAAAATTATATAACAAACGATTTACAGTGTTTTGCAATTCAGATTTGACATAATTTGAAAAATAATTTGATCTTTTAAATTAAATAGGAATATATTTTGGGTTCTCCTAGGCCAAGGGCCTGGGCCCAGTGGCCGTGCTGCCCTCCCTCCTCCCTTTATGTGGGTCTGGATGTTTACCTCCACGCATATATATAGCCTCAGCACTAATTGCAGGTTAAGTTGTGTGCTTTGTTCTTCGGGGATGTGATAATGTGCTGCCTGGTCAGGGCTGTCTCGCAACGCAGAAGGATGTGGGGAACGTGCAGTAATGATGGAGTGCTGATTAACGGGGAACGCTGAAGAAACCCGGAGAAGTGTGTGCTGTAGTGACACTTCGTTGACCGAGAATCCTTCATCAAAACGCCCGCGATAGATCTCGTGGTTGGACGGCGAGAAGCCAATGTCTAGCCAGCTGAGTTATGGCATGGGGAAAAGAGACTAATGAAGAAATGTTGTGCAAAACGAAATGAGAATAGACATAATAGACCGTATGACAGAAAACTTCAGATTGGGGTTTGGAAGTGAAGCTTGGGTTATAAGGAAGAAAGAATGGGGAGGAACAGAAGCCTCACATATGAGATACTTTGGGTCTTTGCTAGGATACGTAAATGCGTGGGACAGAATAGCAGACCTACTGCAGGCTGGAAATGCGGTAGATGAAGCAAGGAAATTGTTGTCTTCTGCGATGTGACTCATCGCAGTGCGCCGCAATTTCGCCGTTCTTTCAGAGTAATGTACTGCATCCATCTTCAGGGCCGAAGATATATAAAATAAGCAACGAGAAAGAAGTAAACTGATTACTGAACTTCGGCGGATGTCTGCAAGACTTCATGGCGTCGCATTCCATAAGATTTTTCTCCGCTGTGAGATGCTGAAATCCAAAATTTTGAATTGTAAACGACATACACATAGGATTCATTCTAGTAGGCAGCCGAAATTAACATACTTATATAATCCCAGAGGAAAGGGAGATGTGGGAAGACCTGGAAGTAGATGGGAAGACAAATTTTTAAGACTCTTGAATGTCGAAATGCGGTTGGATCACGAAATCCTTCAGTTGGAAGAAGAAGAAAACGTAATTGTTGGTACCAAAGAGAAGGAAAGTGTAAGTTGGTAATGAAGTTTATCCCCAGAACATTAAACTTAGGCCTTTAACAGACATCTTGTATTTACCGTCTTCTGTATTATGCCTGAAGATGGACATAGATTTTGTCCCCAAATAATTTCAAATCTGGAAACATATAAAGTCGATATCTTGCAAAGAAAATGGAACATGTTGACCGTTTGTCTAATAGCAGTTTTTTGAANCCCAATGGTGATATTCGGGGGGAAATTTGTGCAGTGAATCTTCTTGTAACAATTCTCAAAATGTCAGACATCGATTTTTTTTTTTTACTTTCGTACGTTTATGAAATCTTCACGAATAAAATTAATCGATGAAACCAACAATGCGTAAGGTAAAGACAAATTCAACCCCGTGCTTAAATAAGGAAGCATTATGCCATGAAGACGCATGGGAGAAGTGAAGCTATATAGCTGGATGCACTGGATAGAGGTTAGTGGACAGCTTCTCGTGCCGGCCGCTTTAACCCCAGGAAAGAATCCCTGTGTCATATAAACCAAAAAATCTGATGATTTTAAAAACGAAAAATTGAAAAAGTTGTTCATTACACATACACACACACAGACAGACGAATTTAACGAGGAGGACCTAACGTGAGGAGCAGGCATTGTACAGCTTCTGGAAACGATTGCATCTAGTGAGTGTTCGTCTGAGCGAATATTTGCGAGGTTCAAGTTGAGATAAGCCTCGCTCTGTGAGAAACCTTGAGTGTATGATCCAGGCTGAAGTATCATCTGTCTTGGGATCGGACGTGACTGGAAAACGCGATGACTTCCATGACGAAGGAGATGTCACCACTAGTCAGCTTTGTACTTTGTCAAATTTCTTATATGAGAGAAGCGCTAGAGAATTTGATTGAAGACAAGTTTCAGTTCAGCGATTTATAGTTGCAGATGCAAATCCTCACCTGAGCAAGGAAGCAAATTGGATCGCACTGGCTGTCGAGAGATATCGTGTCACTATTACAGAGCGAACCAGACCGAAATTAGTTCTCAGTTTTACTGGTGATTACTTTGTGTGATTAAAACGTTGCACCATCAGCAATATTAGCTCGCTATAGTTTCCTTGAATTACTGCGTTATTCTGAAACGAAATAAGCGTAGCGGTTATGTACTGCTCTGTTCGTATCTCGGCCAAGACATAGACCATCCTGATTGAGGGCTTTTGTGGTTTTCATTAGCCCCTCGAGGCAAATGCTGTATCTTGAAATAGGTCACGACAATTTCATAGTATATTGTTTCAAAATTAATCATTCTTTAATGTCCCTAACATTCGACGCTACGTAGTCTGAGGCGTTGAGAGCGTCCTTAAATAGAAACAAACAAGTATAAATTAAAAAAGTAAAAGGTAAAACTATCCCTGTAACAGACCGTGGAGGCCCATAAGGTTGTGAGACGTCGAGGCTCCCACATTTTCTATACAGTTGGCTTACAGATGACGGTGAGGTTGTCAGCCTTACTCCCCGGCCGCCCCTTACCCCCTAGGAAGATTCCTGGTACTCATTTCTGTTAGAGGCTGACTCGACTCGAGGGTCATAGTGCGGCTGGAAGGATTAGGTCAATTGAAAAATCGAATGACCTCATCGGGAATTCAACCCGCGACCTGCCGGCTTGTAGCATAGTGCCTCAACTAACTACGCTACCGCGTGCCTCAATAAATATAAGTAGAAAACTGAAGTGCTCGGAGAAAAATCAATCGCAGTGCGCGACTTTGGCCACCAGAAGCCCCAAAGTTGCACTGCCTTGGACTGATCCAGGATCTGCGTCGTGACCAACCTTCTGAACTGTGGCATTTCCGGTGGTAAGTTTGTGCATTGGGCGAGATACCATCCAAGGCTATTTTCCGTTGGCGGAATTAAAATATCTACATAGGCCTATCTACATAGGCCTACCCATCCCTCCGATATATCTGTGCAGTATAATCCCTTCTTCCATTTCTTTCATAGGGTGGAACCAAGCCCCCAGGCCTCAATACTCCAATTCAGCTATAGCGGCTAGTGTATTATTTCTTTCCCTTTGGGACTGCACATTGGTAGGTACCTAAGCGCAAAAGTGTCCCAAGTTCATGCATTGCATCCTTTACGTTGTGAATATTAATCAATAGAACAGAGGGAATTCCATTTTGAGAATCTGATAGTCGCGCATCTATTCAGAATAGCTTCTCCCCTTATATGGAACTCGAAGGTTCATTACCGTGTTCACAAGAGCACGCCACTAGTCGCTCGAATTCACATTATGATAATCTTTTCCAGTGACGTTTATTTTAATAATTAAAAAGGTTAAGTTGTCTCTGTGATTGATTACTTAAACACCACGCCATAAAAAGTATGGGGGTGTCAAGGTATAACTCCACCCTTTTTACCCTCGATAATAGATGGAGGGGCGCGATCAGCTTCAAGCCCCAGGCTCCTGTTTATGCTAACACTACTCGTATTGTTAACGAACGAGATAACAACTTAACCACGCGGAGCAGATCCTTCTTGAGAAGCTAATAGTCGCTCATCTCGTCAGGAATTTGTAAGCATTTTATGACCCAGATTATTGAGAAATATTTCTACAACAGCCCACCACTCTTCCCTATCCTGGGCCAGTTTAACACAATCCAGATTTTCACATCCTGTTTCTTTGATATCATTCTACTGCTACAGTGCTGCATAAGGAAATAATCGCTAGATATTCTAAGACTCATATGAGGCGGGATAGCATAGTCGGTATAGCGACTGGCTACGGGCTGGACGACCGAGGGGTCGGAGTTCGAGTTCTGGTAGGGTCAAGAATTTTCATTTCTCGAAGTCGTCCAAACCATCGTCCATATCTGGAGTCCACCAAACCTCCTATCAAATGGGCACCGGGGGCTCTTTCCCCGGTGGTAAAGCGGCCGGGTTGTCAAGCTGACTACTCACCTCCAACTATTGCTGATGTCAATAAAATGTGGATCTATACATCAACTCCCCCAACGTCTTCATGGCGTAGTGCTTAATTAGTTGAGCACAGGGACAACTTTACCTTTTACCCATTTACGTCTAGGTCTTACAAGTAGTCTGTTTCTTTTGTTTTTCATACTAGAATATTTTATACATTCATCTTGTGTTCTACGAGTGCTACACGCCCCGCCCATCTCATCTTAAAGAAACAGTTACACTGTGTGAGCAAAGTTAAGTCTTTTCTGATGTGAAAGTAAGTGTTATATATAGTTACCACTGGCTTTTGGAAGGTTAAAGAGATTTGGTGCAATATTTCATAGTGATTACAATTGCTTCAGGGGCTTTTATTGTTTCGTTGACGAATTTTTGTACACACAGTGTGATTTGCACAACACACTATAACCTTGTTATTAATAATACATCCCAGGATTGTTGAAGCAGCAGATTTCTTTTGTCCCTTTGACAACCTCACATTTCATTTTGCATTACAAATGTGAACGTAGACAGTTTGGGAACCGTTGCTTAGTAACCAGCGGAACAAAGAAGCATCGAACTCATTCATGTTCCATACAAGGAGATCTGAAAAGCAATTTAACGTCGGCCAGTATACAGAAAGTAGGGGGAGATGGTGCCTTTGTAAAGGAGGAACTGATTGGCCACCGAGTTTTGCGGAACTTGGTCATATTGACCCCGAATTTTCAGTCATTTGCACCCGCTCGCCATGGGGTTCTTGTATCTCTTGTTAGTAATTCCACTAATTAACAAACTCATCAACGTATCGTGTTTCCTGAAATGAGGATAAGTGTACACTTGCTAAGCAAATATGTGGCTTACTGTTGTTACGAACTTGTGAAGTACGCCGTCACTATTACGTGCAAGAGCCACGTAACATTTTCATATCCTAACGTGGGCCCCACCATAAGTGATGCCTCAATGCAACAGGATGCTGAAATATAATAGTAAAGGTTTACGTTCAGCCACTATAAGACTGTTTTCACCGATTGTCGTACAGTATTTTAATTTTTTTGGTATTAATATTCGACATATTCATTTTTTCAATTTTAATTTTTCCCAAAGTTCCGAAGGGACAGCCGCCTCTTTCTCCCGGCATATTAGAGCTCAGGCACACAAGAAAAAAAAAACCCCAAGAACTTCTGCGAAGAACGAATCTCCCACTTTACTTTTATACGACACGGACCGCAAAGAAAACGACGCGTCCAACAATTCTTATATTGTGCATGTGTATTCGTTGCAGCGGTAACGTTTTTACCAAGCCGTTGCTTAGCAGCAGTAGGTGCATACACAAACAGACACACAGACTGATGGTAGAGATTTACGAAGTACGCCGTTGAGATGGTCTCAGGTGCAATGATAAACGGACAAAGTTTCGTAAAGATTGATTCAGGCATACAAAAGTAGTTAGACGGGGATTCACAACACACAGACAGCATGGTGATCGCATAAGCTTACTTCTATTTTTCAAAAATAAGGAAAGTAGGCTTAAAATAACTTTTACAAATATTATCAGTGGTGGGCTCATGTGAACGTTCATTATAACTTTTATATTAGAACAGGCAATTTCTGTGACATAAGCACCATTTTCATATTATGTTGCCATTTATGCCAGTCCCCGAAGAATTTTAATTCCGTATATTTTCAGGATCTAAATATTATATGTAGTTTTATTTTTATGCGTGCTACCTGTACGCCCATCATCTCCTTACATTACTAGATGAAGAGAACAAATTGTTAAGTTCTTCATTCGAATTTTCCTCACTGTACTTACTCTATTATAATTGTGATATAATATTGTCTTCGTGATCGTATCATAGCCCATGCCCTTAGATTCCGGATTCTGAACCTGGAGCCTTGGGTTCAATGCCGGATGACATCACGTGAGATTCTTGTTGGACGAAGTGGCACTAGAACATGTTTACCTCTGAGATGCTTCGGTTTTGCCATACTAGTCATCATTCGACAATTGCTCTATACGCATCTGTGACCACTCGATAAGTTGTGTGATGGTCCTGATCACGCAGCACATTATCATATCTTCATTTCGTAAATTTGGGGCTGTATCTCTGTCCCGACACTTGGCGGTTTGGAGAGCGAGGAATTCTTCATTTTTATTCCTTCCTTCATTCATTCATTCATTCATTCATTCATTCTTCTATCAACGACACTACATCCCTTTGTTGGGCCCCGGACTCTTCTTCAGTTTCGTAATATTTTTAACAAGACTGTAGGACTCTTTGGGTCGGTGATCAGCCCGTCGAGAGGCCACTTCCTACACACAGGACAACACAAACAGAATAAACGCACACACAGACATCTATGCCCTGAGTGGGATTGGAACCCACAATCCAAGCGATCCAAGCGTTCGAGCGAACGAAGACACTTCATGCCTTAGGCCGCGCGATCACTGTGAAGGGCATCCTTCATTTTACCGTTATAAACTTCTCCAATGTCTGGAAATTTCGTGGGATTATATTTCAGCTTACAGTGTCTTTTGTTATTAGATGATACAACGAAAAAATGAAGCCATGTTGCTCTAAACTACTTCAATATTAACTTACAGACAAGGGTAGTAATGCAAAATCCAAAAGTTTGCTAATTATAGCTAAGAGGCCGGTAGCTTCCTGTATCTCATAGCCCCTACATATCGACCATAAAGTGTATAAAAGCTCTACACTAACAAAGAACTTTGTACTTTCCTGCTACGCGGACTTGTATAACCTTTAAAGATAATAAATGAACCATAATCAAGTTAAGAATTGGCCACGTATTACCAAAACATCGCCCGAGATAAATTCTGTTTCAACTGTCTGAAAAACATTTAGTGCTTAAACTTCCATGGATCGTGGATAATGTTACATGATGTAGGCATAAAAGTGTAATGGACCGTATCAGCATTAGTCCTTGCAATTTAAATCCGTGACATGTAACATTGGTTTCAGTTGATGTCGCCGTAGTAACACGCCCTGTGTTTAGTAAGAAGTACATGCAGTAGTGAGATAAGTAGACTAAAAAATAAAGTTCTTTGAAATTTCGAAGACGAAATTGTTAAAAAATAATCAAACTTCGTGAAAAATTCTTAACGTCAGTAGTACGAATATTTCTATACTAACTGTACTTGGTAGAATAACAATATGCACTAAGCAATCCTGTTATGTAGAGGAATATTTTCCGGCAAATGCGACCGCAGCAATGGCTGCAACTGCTGCCACATTCTTCTGTTATTCGTAACTAATTTCGAACTTAAGGCCGCGCCATAGCTCAAGCGGTTAGTCGCTGGCTTCCCAGCGCTGCGGCCCGGGTTCAATCCTGGGTCTGGTCAAGTGGGATTTGTGGTGGACAAAGTGGCGCTGGGGCGGTTTTTCTCCGAGTACTTCGGTTTCCCCTGCCAATCTTCATTCCATCAAATGCTCCATCATCATAATTACCCGGGGCAGACTACAATAGGCCAATCAGTGGCCACCGTGCCGAGTGGACCCAATTGGACTCCACCCCCCCCACTAAGCAAATTAAAAAAAATCTGACTTACATAACGACAGAAGGGGAAGTCTTAGATATTACGTGAAAGGATTCGCTGATGTACCGATTCTTTGGATGCGGGCGTCTAAAAATTAACTGCACACAAAGTTGTCTCTGTGTTTAACTAATTAAGCACCACGCCATGAAGACGTATGGTAGGGAGGAGGTATAGCTGTACACATTTTTGACCTGGGCGCTAGATGGAGGTGATCGGCCGCTTTAACCCCGGGAAAGAACCCCCGGTATCCATTGGATTGGGTAGGTGGGCCCCAAAACCGTCCTAGATAACGTGGAGAAGAGGAAAATTCTTGCCCTCACCGGTAACCGAACTCCGACCACTGGGCCGTAGAACCCGTAGCCAGCCGCTGTATCGAATGGGCTATCGAGGTTCACAAATTAACTACAAATAAATAATGTAATTGCTTATGTAAGATATAACATGTAAAGTAAATAAAGCAAAGCTATCCCTGTAACAGGCCGTGAAGGCCTATAGGGTTGTGAGATGTTGAGGGTCCCACATTGTTTAGACAATCGGCTCACAGATGACGGTAAAGTTGTCAGCCCTACGCTCCGGCCGCCTGTTACACCCAAGAATATTCCTGGTATTCATTTCTGTTAGAGGCTGAGTCGACCCCAGGGCCATAGTGCGGCTGGCAGGATTAGGTCAATTGAAAAAAAATCCAGTGACCTCATCGGGACTTGAACCCGCGACCTTCCGGCTTGTAGCATAGTGCCTCAACCAACTACACTGCCGCTTGCCCCCAAATATAACATGACGTTCTTGAACTTAGGTTTTCTCTCCGGGAGTTTATTGTATGACTTCGTCCTTTAGGAATACGTCACGAGTAACACACAGGGTTTTGTAACGTTTCGGCACACATTGTAGTTGCCGTCTTCAGTGAATCGTCCGTTGTCACCACTTCATGGCGCCTCCAGAGTTTGCGGTGGAGGAGGCGGTCTCCTGAATAGGGGTTATGAATGTTGTAAATAAGCACTACCCGATAGCCAAGGGGTTGTCCTCCATTTTGATGGTTTGGCATGCGACCAACACCACATCGTAAAGTCAAGCTTCTTACAAAATGTTACATAAGGTCATGGACTTAGGCTGATTATTTGGATTAAACTCGATCTTAAAGGAATATGAGGAGAGGGTGTGTACTCGATTAATCTGGCTCACGATAGACAACAGTTAAGGACTTTTGTGAACACAATGAGCCTTCGGATTCCATGAAATGCTGCGAATTTTTTCAGTGGTTGAACATCTGTTGGCTTCTCAAGGACTGAACTGAATGGACTTAGCTGGGATAATGTCAACTCACCCTGAAGATGGCAAGTGTAATATATTCCGAAATGTTGAAAGTCTTAAAAATGTTTTGGGGGCGTATTTCCAAAAGCCGAAGTCATTTGATAATACAACACTTCAACCTCCTAACGTAGACACACGAAATTCAGTGCACTGCAAGGAACAGACGCTCATTGCTGGTACTTGTTATCACGTTGAAGTTCTAAGGTGGAAAGATTGTGACTTAACGTACACTCCTATGTCCTCTTAGTAGACTGTACAGCTGCTGTTGTGTGCCCACATCGGATGGGAGGTACAGGTAAAATTGTCCCCGTGCTTATCTAGTCGTAATTAAGCACTACGTCATAAAGGCGTATAGGGGAGCGGATATGTAGATCCACTTTTTCTTGACCTCGGCACTATTTGGATGTGAGTGGTCAGCTTCACCCCCCGGTCGATTTACCCCCGGAACCCACTGAGTAGGAGCCTGGGTGGGCCCCAGAGCCGATATGGATAACGTGGAGTAGAGAAATCCTACCCCCACCGGGACTCGAACTCCGACCTCTCTGTCGTACAGCCCGTAGCCAGTCGCCATACCGACTGCGCTAGCCCGGCTCCTCATTGGATGGGAGACATAACGGAATCTCGTGAATGTACTGGTGTCGCTTTCCGCTTTTGTGCATTTTTATACCGGCTTTGGACA
This sequence comes from Cryptotermes secundus, assembly GCF_002891405.2. Lineage (NCBI taxonomy): Eukaryota > Metazoa > Arthropoda > Insecta > Blattodea > Kalotermitidae > Cryptotermes > Cryptotermes secundus. The sequence goes on along the minus strand of NW_019743656.1, from coordinate 2,607,965 downwards.
GCCTTGACCGCCTCTACGGTCTAGTGGTCAGAGTTCCTGGCTACAGAACCAGAGGTCCCGGGTTCGATTCCCGGTGCTACCAGATTTTCTGAGAAATAGTGGGTCTGGAACGAGGTCCACTCAGCCTCTTGAGGATAATTGAGGAGCTGTTTCAACGAAATAGAGGCTCCGGTCTAGAAAAACGAGATTAATGGCTGTGGGGATCGGTTGCTCTGACGACCCGACACCCTCTATCCGCTAAAGTTGGCACTTACTTCGCCGGCAAGCGGTGGTCGCTCGGTCGGTATAGTTCGCTTGCGGACTACAGGTCACGGGTTTTTTGGACAGCCTTTCAAAGACCATTCTCAACTTCACATGTACAAATGCCATTTCTGCTCCTAACAGCTGAGGTGTTCTAATAATTCCAATATAAGCAAGCGTACTTCTTACAGCTTGTCTTTGAAGAGTCAGCTGACTCGATATCAAATAATCGAAATTCCATCCCACATGGATACGCATAATAAAATAAAATAAAATTTCGCCTTGAAATTGCCGACTAAAATTGATCAAAGACAGCTACTCTTAATTAAACTGTACAGAGTAAGAAGTGTTTGAATACAGTGTTGTCTGAATTATTTTTCAGTATAATGAATTTTGTCTCTTTATGCGGTGACGCGAGCAGAGAAGTGGCTTAGTCCCCTCAGACTTGGCGGCGCTGCCAACGGGAGCTATCGGAGTACCCAGTGGAGATTTGAAGCTGATGGTGAAGCTTCGTAATTCGGTCTTCTAGGTTTTAACACTCTACAGTGTGGTTAGTGTTTACCACGTTTCGTAGTAACATATTGCCTCCATCTTTCGGGGCATATGTGAGACTAAATTTCTACCTGGATTGTGGAGCCAGTATATTTCTCCAAAACGTTGGTAATCACCTACCCGACTCTAAGGTGTCACAACCTAAGAGATCGTAATATCAGTACCTGTCAATTAATTAGTAACCTATGGGATCTATGACGGGGGAATCGGGGTTCGGTTCCGGTTATGGGCAAGGAATTTTCCTCTTCTCCACCATGTCCAGACCGGTTCTGCGGCCCATTCAGCCTTCTATACAATGGATACTGGAGGCTGTTTCTTCAGGGGTAAAGCAGTAGGGACGTGAAGCTGACCACTGTCCTACATCTAGTGAGGAGATCAAGAATGGTGGACCTATATTTCCACTCCCCCATACTTCTTCATGGGTTGGTATTCAGTTAATAAACTCCAGGAGTAACTTTCTAAAGGCAAATGTGCCTGAGATTACTTCTCAGTCAGGCACACTGAATTATGATGTTTTTGTCACATGCATTAAGGGTGTAAACAGAAAGTGCATGGGAAATGGTTTTAGGCTAGGGAGGTAAATATTCCAGCGTGGTTGCAGAAAGCGAGTTAGACTAAACAAAGGATAATTAATTTCACATAATCTTTGCTGACTTTATGTTTTCATGCGTACAGTATCCATATTTGCACACAAGGATTCTGGGTGAGCAAGCTGATAATATGCACAGATACAACATAAATAAAGGGATTTAATTGTATGGTGTTGCCATGCCGCTGCAATCCCGTCGGAAATTTCAGCGAACCAGTCTTGTCCAGCTCGCATTTCAAGTATGTTTCACTGCATCATAAATCGAACACCCTGTATAGGCTTATGCGTACTTAATTATTTTTCAATTAAAATATAAACTAAAAGACTCAGAATGTCCGTTTGCTTAAGTCTGTTGCATACCAACACGTGTGGGGGTGTGGAGGAATAGCTTGACGCATTCGTAACCTTAGAACTTGACGGAAATGCGTGGGCAGCATCAAAAGCCGGCCGCTTTACATCCCAGGAAAAACACCGGTAGGCCTATCCTTCGTATACGAGAGTGACTAAGGGAATAATACAGTAGCCTGATACAGAATGAGCGATGCTTTATATTCGGGTGGGCTCAAGTTCAGATCTCAGTTCAGTGACTGCCTGTCGTGGTTAAGGTTTTTCGTGTATTTTTTGAGTCCATTCAGACAAATTCGGGGTCAGAATCTCAAAACAGGCTGCTCTGGCCTCCTTTCACGTCTTTCGCAATTCATTATTCACTTCTTATCCTACTGGAGCACGCGGTAGCGTAGTTGGTTGAGACACTATGCTACAAGCCGGAAGGTCGTGAGTTTGATTCCCGATGGGTGTTTTTTTTTTCAATTGACCTGATCGTTCCAGCCGCACTATGGCCCTGGGGTCGAATCAGCCTCTAACAGAAATGAGTACCAGGAATCTTCGTGGGGGTAAAGGGCGGCCGGCACGTAAACCTCACAACCTTACCGTCGTCTGTGAGCCGATTGTCTAGAAAATGTCGGAGCCTGGACGTCACACAACCCTATGGGCCTCCACGGCCTGTTACAGGGACAGGTTTACCTTTTTATTTTTACCTTATTGTCCTGTCATGTGTTTAGCGGAATCATTTCAGTTTATTGTGGGAATCGTATTCGCTGATTAACTGGCTGACTTTTTTTATTGCTAGTGGGGTGGGACTAAGTCCCTTGTACTGCGGCCACTTCTGGCCTATTGTACCAGCCCCAGATGATAGGTGGGGGTGATTGTGGAGCAATTGGTGGGATGAAGATTGGCAGGGGAAACCGAAGTACTCGGGGGAAAACCTGCCCAGCGCCACTTTGTCCACTACAAATCTCACTTGACCAGACACGGGATCGAACCCGGGCCACCGCGATGGGAAGCCAGCGACTAACCTCTTGAGCTATGGCGCGGCTGGCTAACTAACTGACTAGTCAACCAACTAACTATATGCAGCCGAATCACTCTTGAGAAGTTAACCCCCTAGATAATCAAGAAAGTGACATAATTTTAAGGAAGGCGGAACCTCACAGTAGCTTGAGACTGGCAACCTCTTCTGAGTCAGATTAATCCAGTCCACCGTCTAGCATTTTATTTCTTTGAAATCCATGCGAATATGATTGTGCCATCTACTTTTATTTATTTCATAAGGTGTCTTTCCTCCGGTTTTCGTACGAAGAATTTGTAACAATTTACCTTCTCTGATATGCATGCTACATACCCCGCCCTATTATTTGACGTATAATCTGAACTGCTGACACTGTCACATAAATCATAAATAAATAAATAATGAAGATAAACATAAACCAGTCTCCAGTAAATAAAACTTATAGCTGGGGTGTATGTAATATTTCAGTGCTCGTTCGTGATTCCATTTGTTTGCTTGTTGAAACCAGAGGGTTAAATTTTGGGGGTGGTAGTGGGGTGAGGGCGTCACCCTGGCCCGCGCAGGGTCTGTAGGACGCCTCGCTACTAGTTTAAGTAGTACAGTGCCGGGCGAGGCCGACGTCGGACGCTTCTCGACGCAAGAATGGCAGGCATTTGTGTGTCGTTATAGAAACCGCGATTGGACACAGTGACATCAGCTCAAAACAGATATCAATGATTGAAGGTTGCTCTCATTCACGACTTTGTCGTAGTTGAAATGTTTTCTTATTTTCATAGAACTGACTTAAGTTTGTGTGTGTAAATAATATAATACGCGACAACGAATTATTACGTTGAAAGATATTAAGATATATACTAATTTCAATAGACTTCATTAATGCCACTTATTAATAACAGTGTCAGTGGCAATTTTGAGTGTTTCCAGAAAAAAATATGCAAATTATTTTTAAATGACCTGTTCTGAAAATAAGAGTTTAAACATTATGGACTAATTATAAAAGGGAAAGAAATATATTGGCGGACATTAACATTTTTATTTATTTCATAAGTTTATAGAAAATATATTATATTTAGCATAATACATCGGCAATTTAACCTCAGTAATGTCCTTTCAAAGATATTCTTGTCATTACAGTTCTGCATAGTTTCTTTTGTCATACCAACTTCTTAAATATTGAACTAGTTCTTCTTTTAATTAACCCGTTATAGAATAAACAGTATCGACAGTGGTTACATAGAGGTTTTAGTACATGTAACTGGCAGCTAGTTGCCACACAGTTGCTCGCTTACTGTACACGACACCAAGGTTTGTTTGTTTGTGTACGAATGTGTGTCTTAATTGTGTAAATACAAGGCTTGTGTTTCGTCTTCAGTGCGTCAGTCACTTGTTTCAGATGTTGCTCTTACTATCACCAACAAGTGTAGTCTCAAAACAATAGTGAAACACGTAAGTACAACGCGGTTATATCTAGTATATGTACGAGTCTCATATGACAATTAATTGTGACTTTAAAAAACGAATATATACATGTGTGTGGTCTTTATGTTGAACGATTTCGTATGAAACACATGGATATGTAATGCTGTTTGGACACAAGTTAATAACTGTGATCTCACATGCTTAATGATGGAACGAAATGTTGAAAGTCACATCGGCACGTGACTGATGATTTTCGAGATAACAAAAATGTAGTGAATTTTTGACATTTTCAAATTAACTCTAAATTGGTTTAATATGAATTATAAACCATAATATGTGTAATACATGCAAAGAAACGATAATATAATGGTGCATTTTGGATAAACAAGGAATTAATTTTGGTGCCGTAAAATAAGAGATTGTACAACTTTTATATTTAGTAGTCGGACATATTGAAAATTTGTAAATTCTTCGGGTGTAACTCAGCTAGCGTCGTTTTATATATGTTGCAAACTTTGAAAATAGGAGAAAACATTTTATTTGTTGGTATAATAAAATGTTTGATTTTTATAAAAGGCATTTTGGCTGCTTAAAATATAACATGATGTAATGTCGAGGGTTTATTGAACGAACCTAAAATGAAATTATATGGAATATTAATTTAAACATTATATCAGAACACAAAATATACTTCATGGAATTTAATTTTACGTACATAAATATTTAATCCAGCGTTTGAAGAGTTCAGTATTTCTTCAGATATATGATGAGGAATGTTCTGGTTCTGCTTTTATGTAAATTCAAAATTAATTCTCGTATCATAATTACAGAGACAATTCATGTCAAGCTTTAGTCTGTGTAGTGACCTACGGACTTCTGAAGTGATTTCGAAACAACCTGTGACATCCCCAGGGTAATAAATATCAAAATGATGTATGTTCAGTAATGTAGGCAGTTGGCACGGATCTGACAATTCACAACCGATGAGCAACAATGCCATCGATTAGCATGGATAAAACCACCCCAACCCCCACGCAGTGCTTCGGGCGTATAAGTTATCATTAAAATTGTCAATGACAATGCGTGTGTCTGTGGTTGTATAAATCAGTTTGTCTGCAATCTCCACGAATTGTAAACAGTACAGCCCAAGTCATAGAAGAACAAAGTAGCCGGAGTGAGACATATAGAAATACCAACAATAAACAACTGTCGAAATGACAACAGAAAACACGGGAACAAGTAACAATCAGATGACGAATGCAACAAAATCATTATTATCCATGGTGATATCATCATCATCATCATCATCATCATCTTTGTTAAGAGGCGATAATGACCACAGCGAAGAGTGGAATGAAAAGTTTGTTCAGTCAAATCAACAACAGCAACAACAACATTTTGAACATAAAAACGAAACAAAACATAATATACTGTCATCTGTTGATGGATGGACAACATTCAACGTTTCTAATAACTACGCAACAATGACTTCAACTATCAACAATACAAGCGAAGATATATCGACGTTCTTACACAATGCCTTTTACAATATTTCTTTGAATTCAACAAATTCCGTTGTGTTTTTCGCTGAAGATGTTGGTGATTATTTTTTAAATAGTAATAATGGTTTTAACAGTACGTTTGGGGTGCAGAGTGTGATGGGCCTGTTTGACCCGCAATCGAATTGTAATACGTCGTGGATAAACAGTTCATGCAGCAATGGAACATTAGGTGACGTGGCGTCGGCCTATAATTACTGGGCCCTCATTCTTGTGCTGTTTCCCATCTTCACGCTGTTTGGTAACGTCCTGGTCATCATGGCTGTGTGCAGAGAGAGAACCTTGCAGACTGTCACCAACTATTTCATTGTCAGCCTCGCCATAGCTGATCTCCTGGTGGCCGTAGTTGTCATGCCTTTCGCGGTCTATGTCTTGGTGAGTAAAACACATTCTTTTATACAGAGGGACTCACTCGGAATACTCACATGATTAATAATTATAAACCGCATAATAATTTATTGATGGAACTGGAACGTGGCAAGTGCATATCTTTGTAGATGTGGAGATAATTGGGGAACACGAGATGTTAAGATTTGTCTCCTTCTGCCTGGAGACAGGCTCCAACTGCTGTATTCCTTATTGGGACGCTGGCTTCAGTATTCGCTAACAAGAAGCGCCCTGTCGCCCTGTCTCTCCAGTGGAAGAAAACCAATTAAACACTCGAATTATCTTCCCGAGCACGAAGGTTTATCCTCGCAAAGTTTCTTTTTCATATGTAAATTATTGTGTGATTTATAACTATTAATTCAGAGTCTCTTCCGAGTGAAATATTTGATGCTATTAAAAAAAAAGGACAGCAATTTCTACCGGATTTTAAAATATCTTATTACAGCTTAAGAATTCAGCGATGTCTCTGAAGCCTACTTTTGCAGAACTTCACCACAGTCTAACTAAATATGTCCATATAGCGGCGTTCTTTCCGTGAGGCTAATATTCGCTCACAGTGTTACATGTGGGCATCCTGCTGCGTTCATGCATCACGCGCTCGTTCATTTCCGTTTCTAATGCAATCTAAAATTGTAAGTTTTGAGGTTTTCACGGCGATGACTATGAAGAAAGTCGTCTTGTGTGTTTAGGCGCCAAAACGAAGAATACACGGCGCCTAAACCCAGAAGGCGACTTTCTTCAATCTAAAATTGTTTACAATTTTTTTCTTTAAATTTACATTAAAATCACACCAATTCCTACATGTTTCAGCCCTACTTGGATGTCTTCAGAAAATTGTTCACTTATTGAAACTGTCGTAGTCAGTGCATTACATGCTGTTGCATGCCTCTGTTTGAGAACTAAACCCTCTTTCCGTTCCGCATTATTTCCTTTTGCGGCGTCCATGTGTGTTCTCGCTGCTTGGGCGTATGTCCCTTGTATTACAATACAGTTGTACGAGTAATACAAGGGACCTGCGCGGAAGAAGGAGAATATTTTATTTTCAAAAAAACACATTTCAGTGTGAACAAGATATGCATCTGCATGGAACACACTATTGTATTTTGTACTGTATTGGAGAGGGTGGGTTTCCCCATGCACTTAGACCAACTGTTGGTCCATTGTGCGTCCCCCTATGATATTCTACCAGTATCTATTCCCTACCGGTACTGGTGCGTGCCATCAGTCCCGACTCAGCCAGCGAGTTCGGCCTCTACTGGCTCAGCGGTATCTCGATGCTTCTTCCATCTACCAGAGGCGTTAGAGACTACTGTTGGGAGGGAAATGCCCTGAATTTGGCTTAAAGTCCCTCCCGGAGGACTTGTTCCCTGAATTTTTCCGTCCTTAAAAATTCCACGACCTCCGCCGGGTTTGAACCCGCGTACCTTGAGTCACGAGGTGGGAACGTTACCCTTAGACTACGGAGGCCGCTATGGAACACACTAACTTGCCATTTAGTGCATTGCGACTGTTTCAGTAAGTGAACAGTTGCCTGAAGGTAGGTCCGAAACAAGTAGCAATTGATGTGACTTTGATGCCATTTGAAATAAAAGAAAGATTGTGAAGAGTTTTGTGTTGCGTTAGGAACGGAAATGAACTAGCGAGTGATATTTGCTCAGTTTTTCAGCCAATTCCTGGTTTAATTTATTGTGTTTAAAGTTACCGTGTTAACAAAACTGTACAGTAGATTCCTCTCTTGAAGGATGGAACTTTTCGTTACGGATTTAGAATTCCAGTCTCTAGTGCTCATATCTACGTTAGTCTTTTGAAGCGTGAATTTCTTCTAAGTATTAATTAAAAACTAAATTCCTACAGCGTAAGAAATGGGGACGCGCGGTAGCGTAGTTGGTTGAGGGGCTATGCTACAAGCTGGTAGGTCGCGGGTTCAAGTCCCGATGAGGTGATTGGATTTTTTTCAGTTTACCTAATTCTTCCAGCCGCACTATGGCCCTGGGGTTCACTCAGCCTCTAACAGAAATGAGTGCCAGGAATTAATTAAATCATTTTTCTGGGGAGTAAAGCGCGGCCGGCGCGTAAGGCTGACAACTTTACAGCCATCTTTGAGCCGATTGTTTAGAAAATGTGGGACCCTCAACGTCTCACAACCCTATGGGCATTCACGGCTTGGTACAGGCATAGCTTTACTTTTACTTACAGCGTAAGAAATACGTTGTTTCTTCACGGAAATCACCAACGGTTAATGCTGTTAGGAAAAGATCTCTGTTTATTCAGAAAAATCTACCAAAACTTGTATACTGCGTCGGTAAAACGCAAGTTTTCTTTAATGTTAAAACAACTTGAATATATAGTTAACACTGAGATTCAAACGGCTACATATTCCGTAAAATATGATTCTTTGTGAATCACAAGTTATTTTCATTCCTGCTGCACTAGTTATGACATCAAAGAGAAACAAATTTGCTTCAGCTTACCGATATCAGGAATTCACTTCTTTGGTTTAGGGACTTTGCTTTGAGACCCTTCTTCACTTGCATGTGTACAGCGCAGGTAGAACACCAACACTGAAGAACACCCCGGTAATGTCTGTATGCTCTCACCGAGCAAGTTGTGTCAGAAGGTATCGATCTGATTGGAATTCGAGAGGCGCTCTTTCGAATCTCGGCCGAGGCACTGACTGGCATTCTTCGTGGCTTTCTTCAGTCTCTCCACCCAGGCCTGAATATGCCTTAATATTAGACCCGAAACGTCTGCAAAATTGTATCCATTTTATTCATTAATCGTCCATTTATTTGATGTTATATTCGCATATTCTGAATTTACGACGGCGTCGTTAAATAAGCTAAAAATATAGCGACTGGCTACGGGCTTGACGACCGAGGGTTCGGAGTTGTAGTCTCGGTATGGTCCAGAATTATCTTTACCCACAGCTTCCAGACCGGCTCTGAGGCCCACCCAGCTTCCTCTCCAGTGGGTTCCGAGATCATTTTCCTTGGGGGTAAAGCAACCGGGGCGTGAAGCTGACCACTCACCTCCAAGTAGTGCCGAGTTTAAGAAAATATGGATCTATAAATCCACTCCTTCATAAGCTTTCACGGCGTAGCGCTAAACTAGTTAGGCACAGGCACAAGTTTACTTTACTTTGACACTTTAAATATTCGATATAACTAAAGGATAGTCTACAATTCAAAGGTTGCAGTAGACACCATTTACATTAATATTAAGTAAAACTGCATTATGCTCACAACCTTTATTTACGTACTCCGTGTGATTCTCACATTGAACAGCAATTATTTCCTTAAACAGCGTTAACAGATTGGCGGTTGTCATGGAGACGCAACGTATTTCCTGTGAGGTACGAACCGAACACTTCACATTACGTCAATTTCAGGCATCAAAAGTAAACATGAATCGCACCTTCGGTTGCAAAGAACGACGGGAAACTATTTGTGTTTGACCCAGTATTGATGCCTCATGGCAGTTGCACTGACAGTTACAGCTGCAGCCTCGTCTTTGCCACTCTCAGACTTCAGTGGGTTAATAAAACATCTCATGTACAGACATTACTTTCAAGGCAGTTCAGTGAAGTTCTTTCTAATGTTAGAAAAGTTACGATTGCAGGGAGCTGCACAGTGAGCAATTTCGTGACTTAAAACGGCTGTTTTAGTGTTCTTTATCCATTTACTCATATTTAACTACTTATGATCAGCAAGGGAAAGCGGTAGCATAGTTGGTTGAAGCACTATGCTACAAGCCGGAAGGTAGCTAGTTCGATTCCTGATGAAGTCATTGCATTTTTCAGTTGACCTAACCGTTTCAGCCGGACTATGGCCCTGGCGTCGTCTCAGCCTCTAACAAAAATGAGCACCAGGAATCTTCCTGGGGGGGGGGAGGAGTAAAGGGCGGCTGGCCAGCGCGTAAGGCTGACAACCTCACCGCCACCTGTGAGCCACTTGTCTAGAAAATGTGGGAACCTCGACGTCTCACAACCCCACGGGCCTCCATGGCCTGTCAACAGGGATAGCTTTACGCTTACCTTATGATCAGCCAAATTTTCATTCAAAGCTAGAACGTGCATGATGGCTGGGCAGGAATTTGTAAGGAGACCGTTTTGGCTGGAGGCACCGCGGAAACTTAAGCAATGTTGGCCGCCATTGCACCGCAGTACGAGTTGCGCAAACATGTCTACCTAGTTTTGTGAGATTTAATCGTAGATAGGGAAGTAGAAGGTTATATCATAAGCCTGATAAAGAAAAGTAAGGGGGGATACAGAGTCACACACAGACAAAGGTAATTGCATAAGCCTTCCTCTTTTTTAAGAATAATGGAAATAGGCTACAAAAATTAATATTAAAAATAGATATGTTGAGGATTCAAGCAGCTCAGGACTGCAACAAGCGATGTAATTTTGTGAACAAGGGAATGAACATTCGTGCCGCGTAAAAAGCTTGGAATTTATTGACGAGTTGAACTTCTCAAGATAGGCTCTGTTCCATTGAGTTTTGCTGTGTTAACGTTAATTAAGGATGTGCCTGTTGGTTGGGAATGTAGCTCGCATTTGGACAACAGCGTGTGCACAATGAATGGCGAAGACGAAGTATGATGTTAGAACCGGGTTTATAGGAATACTTCAAGTTTCTAGAACGTGAAGTAAATGCAGTGACGTCTTTGATTCTTCAGCATTTAATGTGTTGTTAGCTAGTTTCTTTAATTACGTATTTTTATAAGCTGTTTTGTAGAAACGGGTTTCCCCCCAGCAGAAAGAGATAAATAGTTCATTAAACTGGAAAACTCTGCTGTGGAAAGCGAATGCAAACTTAAGTTTCTTTATTGTGTTGAATAGGTGCTATTCTGCAACACCCTACACTTGCTCGTGAGAATTTCCGATGGTAAAATGTGATTACAGAATTCTGCTTTAATTGTCTGAAATTTCATGCGCACTACATACTATCAACAACAAACAAAACAAACTTAGTGGCTTTAGTCCGCAAGCGAACTATAACGACCGAGCGACCGTAGCTTGTCGGTGAAGTAAGTGCCAAGTTTAGCGGATAGAGGGTGTCGCGGTCAGCGCAACGAATCCCCACGGCCGTTAATTTCGGTTTTCTAGACCGGAGCCGCCACTTTTCCATATATAGCTTTTCAGTTATCCTCACGAGGCTGAGTGGACCCCGTTCCAGACTCACTACTTCTCAGAAAATCTGGTAGCGCCGGGATTCGAACCCGGGACCTCTGGATCTGTAGCCAGGAACTCTGACCACTAGACAACAGAGGCGATTCATTACATACTATCAGGGGGCTGAATTTGCTACTGCATACCCAGCTTAACGTATTGTTGATGTGAAGGCTTTTTTCAGTTATGTCTACAGACGGACTGGGAGCCCATATCCATCCGTCCGTCCTGGATTGGTAATCGGATTTATTGCACACTCATACATATCGTGACTACACTTTACAAATCACATGAAAGACCGTAGCAACATTTCTTATGGGAAATTCAGAGAAAATTCTTTCTTAAAATATGAGAGGAATTTTATATTCCGTAAGAGCACTGGGCAGAGTGTAAATATTGTACTGTATCTGCTGTCAGGTTGCAGCTCCGTTTGTTTATTCCCAGCTGCCACCAAGTTAAATTTAAATAAACTCTGTATCTGACTATGCATGCATGTAGGGCCGCGCCATAGCTCAAGTACAATGTAGCATGGAGTCAACTCGCATCTAAACGTTGTTTTTGTTACCATGTTATAGGACAAAGCTGTAAAAATTTTAAAAGTCCTCAGCATATTCATTACAAAGATCAGTCAGTTAATGTTTTAGACGAAAGTCGCTGCATATTTTGAGAAATATACGAACCCCTAGGATGTTGCATAGCGTTTAAGGGTTCTGTAGATATAGTATTGCCGATGACAATGACCGCACCGTCTTAAGGCATGAACTGTTTTCGCCCGCTCGAACGCTGGGATCGTGAGTTCGAATTCCACTTAAGGCATGGATGTCTGTATGCGTTTATTCTGTGTATAGGTAGCGGCCTTGCAACAGGCTGATCCCCGTCCAAGGAGTCTTACCGACTCTGTATAGGATTAAGTAACTGAAAATGCGGCCAAGGCCCAACAAAGGGCTGTAGAGCTATAGATAAATAGATGGGTAGATAGATAGGTAGATAAATATATACATAGGTAGATAAATATATAGATAGGTAGGTCGATAGGTAGATAAATATATACATAGGTAGATAGATATAGATAAATTAATGGTTACCACTGCCATGTAAAAGTTTAAATAAAACCGATGAGCTAAGTTGCTCTGAGTGTACGGTTGGTTTTGTAAGTTATTTAAGGACACTATTTCAATATTGAGTGTATTTAGCATCGGATGGTTTGGTGACTGATGCTTGATGAATTGGAAAAGATTCTGAATGAAGTCGTGTTCTAATCGAGGCAGAATTCAGGCGTTTTCCTGGAGGGACTAAGGAAACTATGACAAACGCCGGACGGGATAACGTGTGTCCCAGTCGAGGCTAGGACCTCGCACTTCCTGGACACAACCCAGGAGGGTTACCCCTAAGCCAGTCTGTTTGCTTTGGCTGTCACTCTAACGTTCAACGTAACAGGCGAACGTAAAAGTAAAGTTGACCGTGTGCCTAGTTACGGATCACGCAATGAAGACGTATGATGGAGTGAAGGTGTAGCTCCACCGTTCCTAACCTCGGCAATTGGCCGCGCCATAGTTCAACTGGTTAGTCGCTGGCTTCCCACCGCGGCGGGCCGGTTTCGATCCCGGGTCTGGTCAAGTGGGATTTGTGGTGGACAAAGTGGCGCTGGGGCAGGTTTTCCCCTGCCAATATTCATTCAACCAACTGCTCCACAATCACCCTCACCTATCATCTGGGGCTGGTACAATAGGTCAAAAGTGGCCGCAGTACAAGGGACTTAGTCCCACCCCACTAGCATTAAAAAGCCCTCGGCAATAGATTGTGTTGCGTGGTCAGCTTCATGACCCGGCCGCTTTAACCCAAGGGCAGAGTACCCGGTACCCATTCGGCGTCAGAAAACTGTTTCCCACAGCTGGTCTTGACGCTGTAACGAAGGACGACATCTAGTGCAACCGCCCGGAATCGATTCCTCGTTCTCACTGAACAGGCCGCAGTAGCGATAACGCTCTAGACTAGTAATCGAGAAGTTGCTCGGTTCGAAACTCAGTAGGAGCACCGGGTATCCTGACTAACGTTTCTCTCGTTTTTCCTCAGTCCTTGTAGGCAAAATTAGGGAGAGTACCTGAATTAGACCACTTTCGCTTCCTTCCAAATCCTTTCCAGTTCATCTGTAATGATTAAATGAAACAAGAAGAAAGAAAAGTCTAGTCACTATAGTGACTGAGCTGTTCTGGCTCCCTTCTGATGCCAACCCATCAATAAGAACTTTGCAGGCCTTAAGTTCATGGTACCAACTTCCCGTTACGCTTCTCTGACCATAACAAAACTTCCCTCACAAATTAAAAGAGCCGATCAGTTTAGCCAACATTAATAACACGATTCACGCATGGTTTCCCTTTTTGTAGGTATTTATCTTTGTTAGTTTCTGTGTGTTTTCATGGAGTTCTGATTCGGATGGCTCCGCGTCTGAGAGGCAATGATTAATGTGACAGATCCAGTTTGGATTCGCAGTTTTAATGTGAGGTGATGAGACCGGGCACGAAATCGCGGAGGGCTCGAGTGCTAATCCTTCTGGATGCAAGTTTAATCCATCTTATATATGTATATTTCTTTTTCTTTTGTGTTATCAAGTGTTGTACTCAGTGAGAAAAATAAAAACAGAGAGAGAGAGGAAAGAGAGATAAAAGAATAGAGAAGAAAGAGGGAGATAAAAACAGTGAGCCCGAGATTCGTGGTTTAAAAAAGAAACAGAATTTTTAATGAAATGTAATGTTGTTTCTCTTCCCGTCCGCAGAATTTCACAGAATGGTTTGGTGCCAGTGGAGGAATGGTTCTAAACGTGTTAGATTTACACTCTGGAGGCGGAGGCATTTGTTTCACTCGAAACGTTGGCCGCTAGGATACATAATAACCGCCATCGTATTCAAGATGGACGTTATCGTATTTTTCTTTTTTGGGCATGAGTTCTTCACGGGTGTGATTATGAAAAATCTAACAACGTATAGTCTGGTGGACAGGTACCAACTTTCGGAGGATTCTACTGACTTCCTCTTCAATTGAGAGTGTCACACCGAGTGGGTTGGCATGATGATAATATACTAGACTCTTATTCCGGAGGTGTGAAATTCGAATCTCGTCTAGGACACCTGCTATCCTGATCGGAATATATTTTGTGACTTTACGCAGTCAGTCCAGGAAGATGTAATATACCTAATCTAGGCCAAGATCTCTTCTTTCCGAATCCTTTCCAGTTCACCAATAATACAGTTCGACGCTATATAATCTAATTACTGAAAGCTGCTTAAAATATTAAAAAAAATTGCCGTCTGAATGTTGCTGGTTTCTTGTTTCTCTTAAACCCTGAAGATGGAGACGATACTTCCTCCGAAATGTCAGTAGGTGGACTTCACAGAACTACACGGTGTCACAACCGAGGTGATCGTAACTGTTTAAAATATATATAGAGATTGTCTCATAGTTCGTTTATACATTCAACGCTGAAGCCAGTACGGCACTGGTGCCAATACTTAAGTCAAGCTTAAAGACAAGAGTGACGTAACAAACTTTAAACTTTCTGGGTAAAGTTTCAATTTTAAGTTTTTGCCACTGGTCGACAGACAAATCCATGGCTCATTAGGTCTTGCAGGAACGTTAATTGGAAGTCACGCGTCAAACATATTGGATTTCACGAGCGTCACCTAGCGTCCTGCTGAACGGTGCGGATGGAGGGAAGAAACCGATAGGAAGCAGAAATCTGTTCTCTGTGTTCCCTCCCGACAGTACAAAGCGATCCGATATTCTGCCGTCGCAGTTCTTTGAGTGGATCCTGAGGGGTCTGGTGTAGAGGCTACAGCCTTACCTCGACTACAATATTATATACTCTGTCTAGAACATCACTGATGTTACGTCATATCATGAATAGGCAACCTTGCGGAAGAAAATTCCCCATGTGTTCAACGAGATCTTTGGAAACATAACCTCAAATTCTCCTGCCGCCGAAGTCAGGAATTTGAAAGAAATTGACTGGAAAGTGTCCTAAGATTGAAATGAAAGATTATTGATTATATATATATAGCAGAAAAATTACTTTTCAGAACCAATACGAGAAAAATTAATGTGCTATTTCCACAACCACTACCCCACCGCTACTTCTTTTCATATTTCCCCTCACGAGCTACCTAGATGCGACATATAAGGACCTAATCTGTTATAAGGTACATGCGCTTAAATAAACATCACTCAATGAAGACATATGGGGAAACTGAGGTGTAGCTGCGGGCGATCTAAATTTAGACATAGGCTGTAGGTGAATGGTCAGCTTCACGCCTCGAAACATTTACTCCCGGGCCTGGACGCTGTTCTGAAGAGAAAAATTTAGTTAGCTCTACGTGGAATCGGGCGCGATTCCTCGGGTGTCCAGCCTGTATCCAAGTCTCTGTTCCGGCTTCTGTTCATAATGGAAATGGAGCCCATGTTACGGTACTGAACACTGGATGGAAACCGCACACGTTGGACTTGCTATATCGCTGCTGGGATCCATTCTAAAGGAGAATATACAAATTGAAAATAACAAGAAACTCGTCTCAGGCTGCAGACGCAGCTGGAAACATAAGAGAAAGTCGTGCTTACTGAAGAGGACTTGCAAGTGAAACGCAACACGACGGAACCCCCACGACGACATACGCCGCTACTGCCTCAGGAAAATGAATAAGAGCGGATGGATCAATTTTACTTGTAAAATATATGAGCCTGCTTCGATGGGAGAAGAGACAGCTCACGAGGAAGAATGGGTCGTCATTTTCAGAGTGGTCAAATCGAGGAATAATAAACGGTCGGGATATGTAGAAGCCGTCACAACACAACACCGAAACAGTTAATGTTTAACAACGTTTAGCTACATATTTCGACTTTTTAGAAAGCCATCATCAGGTAAATACAAAATTACTACATTCTTAAACTATTGAAATACGTTTTATATGATTGGTACAATAGTGCTGGATTCTTGACAAATATATCACAATATAATAATACAAAATATAAAATACAATAAAAGTAAAGATCTTTTAAAATAATAAGTTATACAATTAAAAATATAATTAAAAGCTATGCGTGTAATATGTCTTATTTTGTATATTGTTGCAGTCGTATTGCTATGTTATATTTCTTGTTTGTTATATTGTGATATATTTGTCAAGAATCCAGCACTATTGTACTATCATATAAAGCGCAGTTCAATGGTTTAAGAATGTAGTAATTGTGTATTTGCCTGATGATGGCTTTCTAAAAAGCCGAAACATGTAGCTAAATATTGTTAAAAATTAACTGTTTCGTTGTTGTGTTGTGACGGGTTCTAATAAAGAATTTTGTATAATTAACACAACAGGATGCACCCAATGAAAATCATGACAGACGTTGAATATACGTGTATACACGATTTTTATTTGGAATATGTCTAAGAGAAAAGGACACTCGGAGAGACAGACGTAGGCGGAAATATAATATTAAGTTGGAGCTTAAGGAAATAATGTGTGGACTGCATTTATCTCACTAAGACATGCGATAGCGTAGTTGGTTGAGGCACTATGATAGAAGTAGGAAGTTCGCGAGTTCGGTTCCCGTTGAGGTCATGGGATTTTTCAGTTGATCTAAACTTTCCAGCTGCACTATAACCATAAGGTCGACACAGCATCTAAGAGAAGTAGCTGCCAGGAAACGTCGTGGGGGTAAAGGGCGGCCGGAGCATAAGGCTGAGAACCTCGCCGCCATCAGTGAGCCGATTGTCTGGAAAATGTGGGAGCCTCGACGTATCACAACCCTATGGGCTCCGACGGCCTGTTACAGGGTTAGCTTTACCTTCTATAAGAATAGAGTCTGTTGAGCTGTTGTAGGCAGTGAACTTTGGTTTCGACAAAAACTGAAGATATTTCTTGAGTAGTTAAGCTGCTGTTTGTGTTCCCAACATCGACTGTGCTCGATGGAGGTGGTTTGAGACTATTCTTCCGTAACGAAAGTCACGATGAGCACTAGCGTTTGGGATGTAACGCCGTGTAGTCCGGTATGAACTTACAGACGTTTGACATCTTCAGAGGCGATGAGTAAGTCAAGCAAGCAACAAGCGGAAACCATCTGCTAGCTTGGCTTACTCTTCCACTTTGAAGAAAATGGCAGTACATTCATCCGAAACGTCGTTAAACTTTCATCAGATTGCACTAAAATCTCGGGGGATCGACCATGTCAAAGTTGAGATTAATCTTACATTCCTTCAGACAACCCAGCATCAGAGACCAGGTTCTTGTTTTACTCGTAGTTTTTTGGTGTGGGGCGAGACCACTTGGTACGTCGGCCACTGTTTGGCCTACTGTAGCAGCCCCGGGTGATAGACGATGATGAGCGTGGAGCAGCTGGTAGGATAAGAATTGGTAGGGAAAACGGGAATGCTTGGAAAAAACTTGTCCCAGTGCCACTTTGTCCACTACAAATCCCACATGTCCTGACCTGAGCTCGAACCCTTGTCTCCGGGGTGGGAAGTCGGCGACTAATCGCCTGAGCTATGGCACGGCCTCGTCCCAGAAGACAGTGGTCATCATGGACTGTGTGAGAACGCCACATCCTGAACAGTTGTCATGCTTCGTGCTGGTTTGTTGAGGCTGGTGAGTGGATTCTTCGGTTGTGAGGACTGTTTTGATGCTGTCATCCAAAAATGTAAATAAACGAGTCTCAAAGAACCTGAGCGCCTCAACACTTCAGTTACAGCGAGATTCGCCTCTGAAATCCCACTAAAGAAGTAATTCCAAAGCAAGAAATTGTCACCTCCAAGAATAGGAAGGTTTTTCTTCATTATTTTGGAAAGCTCCACTTCAGTCCAGTAAAGAATAACTATTATGTGTGAAGCAAAAATCAAAATAGCTTATTAGATACATTTGAAAACCTGCGGAGCGCCTAAGGCGGCCCATATACGTACGAGTCTGACTCCGCGAGGAGCCGGGCTCGGATTAATTTCACCACACACGAACGAGTTTGGCTCATTGGAACCCGAGCCGAGTCGGACTCGCGAGCCAGACTCGTACGTGTATGGGCCCCCTAATAAAATCTCTCTATTTGCACGAATGAAGAAACTCGAGAAAAGTTCGGCAGTCTTTGATGAAATTTGATATTGGGAATGTCTGTTGATTTTTTGAAGAATTATAATTTTGGTTGATGTCGGAGAAAAATAAATTAGGCTTTACATTAAGACCTGCATACGTTTCTGTACATCTCTCGAGCGTAACTCTCTGAATATTTATCGGAGCTTAAAAATATTTCGGACGAAAATTGTAGAGAAAAACGAAAAAAAAAATATTTTTGTCGAATAAGAATTTTACGAAAGTCTTACGGTTTTTTATAACTGAACAATTGTGGAGATATAGGTAACTTGTATATTCAGTAATCAACAGTGTTCTTCCGAACACACACACAGATTAACGAAAAATCAACAGTAATTTTCTGAACAGGCACTAACTTATCGAACAATAAACTCGTTTCCCGAACACACGCTAAGATCGAACACTCAACAATGTTATTCTGAACGCACGCAAAGATTGTCGAGCAATCAACAGTGATTTTCCGAACACACTTAAAGATTGTCGAACAGTCGACTGTGATTTTTCCAAACACATATGAAGATTGCCGAGTTCCTCATTCTGACCAGTGAAGAAATGAAGCTTCATCCTCTCTGGATTTGTACGTAGTTTTACATATATGTAAACACACGGGTATATTAATTAAAGTATATCTTTACTGAAAGAGTATATATCGACCCTATCGTACGTTTAGAACTTATTTAAACGTCTCAAATACGGTATTCGGTCTTTCTGAAATAAATACTTCAGTGCGGATGTTAGTATTCCATTTATAATTCCGTTTGCAGGAAGCGCCTGTTAGTGCACGGTGTTTGCCAGTCTTGTTTCTCACAAAGTATCGTGTTGGTTTTACGTATCCCTAGCCAGTTAAACTAATTAATGATCTGTTACTTAACAACGGCGAAATCCGTCATTCTACTTCGGTGCTATTCGCTTTCCAGTAGGCTAACTGCCGCTCTTTATTGAAAAGCTAATAGTCGTTTATCTGGTCACCAAATAGGTCACCCGTTATGGACGTGGAAAGTACTTTATTATGTTGACTAAGATTCACCGATGCTCCAGGCACTGTGTAATATTTGTAACACGCTAGTTTTTAACATATTTTCCTCATTTTTTTGAAAAATAAAATGTAGGGTTATGCGATCACCATACTGTCTGTGTGTCTGTGAATCTCCACCTATCAACTTTTGTATGCCTGAACCAATCTTTACGAAACTTGGTATGTATATCATGGCAGCTGAGCCCATCTCAACGGCATACTAAATAAATCCCTCAAATAAATCTGTGTGTCTGTATGTGTATCCCTCCTATCACTGCTAAGCAACGGTTAGGTAAAAGCGTTACCGCAGCAACGAATACACACGCAACAATAGAAGAATTTTTGGGCGCGTCGTTTTATATGCGGTTCATATCGTATCAGAGGAAAGTAAGCGATTAGTTCTTCTCAGAAATTGTTGTTGATTTATGTTTTAGGATTTGCGCTTTGTGCCGGTGGTTATGTTGTTTAGCCGGCAGGATAAGTAAAGTAAGGAATTCTACTTCTTTTGGGCTCTTACGTAAAATTGATCTCAAATCCTAAGTTTCTAAGAGGTTTCCGTATCCAATTATTGTATAGGTATGCTTCCTTCTTCGCAGGCTTCTTGTTAAGTCCTTTATAACTTCCTTTACTTAACTACCTTAGAAGGTTTCAGATGTACTTTGAACGCTGTCTAATGGACTTTCAGACACCTCTTACATTTATCATAAAGAGAATTCTATTGCGACTTGTGGATACATTTTATTGTAGTTGCGACAGAATGAGATGGTCACTTGTCTTGATATATTCTCCTGCAATCATGGCGGCGTGTATGGCTCTGAGGATTATGGTGAAATAAGCCCCTAAGAAATACAAATGGCTGCTATAGTCTCACAAGACAAATGAAATGCTGTTGTCATGGCGACAGTGCAGTTCATCTGTTCTGTGTTCTGAAGAATTATTGCGTTAAGGACATGTCTCCTGTCGCGCCTCTTGTGTACGCAGGTGGAATACAGTGTTCCCCCCCCCCCGCTTCTCCCAACTTCTCTCTCTTTCTCTTTTCCATTCTTCATTTCTTTCCCCTTTTCCATCTCCTTGTGTATGTGTGTGTGTATATATATAAAGTTTTGTAAGCCCGTGATTTATCATTGTCATTATATACTATCAGGTTACCATAGCAACTAATTTGTTATGGTTAATACGTTATATAAACGTGAGTTTTGTAATATATAACAAACTAACGAGCAATTTGTCTTTTCAGTGTATCGTGTCAATTCTGTGAGTTCTGATAATATTTTGATGCGCATATGTGGACTATGCTATGTAAAGGAGATAGTATACAACTGACTATTTATGCGCGTTATTCGTGGGAAACGGGATTATGTGTCGGCTTCGATGCATATTTCGGTAACATTTAGGACTGGAAAGGAATACGGAAGAAAAAAGAGAAGTTAATAGCACGAAGGCTTATACGAGCACAACCAGTGGTTAGATTTTCTGTTAAATTTTCAACGGCTTTTACGCTAAGAAGGGGGGCATGCGGTAGCGTAGTTGGTTGGGGCACTATGCTACAAGCCGGAAGGTCGCGGGTTCGAGTCCAAATTAGGTGATTTTTTTTTCCATTTATCTAATCCAGCCGCACTATGGCCCTGGGGTCGACTCAGCCTCTAACAAATGAGTACCAGGAATCTTCCTGGGGTGGGGGGGTTAAAGGGCGGCTGGCCCTCACTGTCATCTATGAGCTGATTCTCTAGAGATATTGTGGGAGCCTCGACGTCTCACAACCCTATGGGCCTTCACGGCCGGTTACAGGGATACCTTTACCTCTTAGCTATTACACTAAGAAGAGTTTTTTTCTTCTTTTGGGACGTAAACCATGTAGTTTGGGTGAAAGTCAGTTGACATTTCGGAGGAACATATCGCCACTATCTTCGGGGTTTAAGACTGAAGAGACCAGTACGGAACAGGCAGCAAGTAGAATAATTCGCCTGCAGAAAACCCCGGTGTTTCACTCTCATTCTCCCTGTGCTTTCTCTGTTTCTCACTTCCGATATCAAATGTAGCTATAAGAGCAGGTTTATGAGATCACCTTGTTCTGTGTCTCTGTGTGTATCCTCTTCTATCGTCGCTACGCAACGGCTCGGCAAACACTTTGACGGGACAACAAATACACATGCATCAACAGAAGAATTGTTTGACGCGCCGTTTTCTGTGCGCTGCGCAATTTGTACTTCCAGAATTTCTTGTTTTATTGACAGCAGGAACAGTCCAGTCAGTATACTGATTAAGTTTGGTGCTGGACGACCAAGAAATCGGTGTTCGATTTCAGTAAGCGTCACAAGTGATCTATTTTTTCATCACGTTCAGACCGGCTCTGGGGCCCACCCAGCCCCTCCTATTCAATGGATTCCTGGCGTATACCTGTAAACCTGTCGAAACTTGAAGCCATTCACTTCCCTACCTCTGGTGTCGAAGTTGAGAATGCATGGAGCTATACCTACAGTTTCCCACAAGCCTTCATGTCTTGGTGCTTAATTAAGCACGGCGACAAATTTATCTTTTACCTATGTGGAGATTCGTAATTTGTGCTCATCACCATCCTGATCACCGAGTAAATTGGTTCAGTCGGTGACGTTCGGTTTTTGTATTGGGGAGGTTCCCGGTTCAAATCTCAGCCTGGAGAGCTGCTATGTTTTTAGTGGTTTTCTGCAGCCTTTCCAAGAAATACGGGATGGTTTCTCAAATTAGGTAACGACCGCCTCCTTGCATGTTCTTTCCAGTTAATTGATCTCTAAACATTCCAAACATTGATCAGAGCCATTGAAAACTTCTCACTAAAACGTAAATAAATAAATAAATAAACCGCGGGGGTCATTAGGGGAAAAATTGGGTATCTACCCTCACGCTGAATTTTTGATACAATAAATCGGTACTGAAAACAGGTAGCAATATACCAAATATTAATTATGTTTTAAAGTACTTTTTGAACTAGTGAAAACAGTCTTAAAAGACTTAATTTTAAGTTTTCAGGCAAATATTTTGGTCGTCCGCCTTGAATAACTCTCTGCCCCCTTCTTAAAATGGTGTCTCCCCATGAAGAAAAATCCTGGAGGGCCCCTTGAAATATCCCCCGAATCTCAGGTCGGCTGGCGCGTGGCCTGATCACTTTAGCGACAGGGCCACAGAATACTACGGAATTTTGTTTGTAAACTTGAAAGACCAGCTGCGAATTTTAGATATTGGTTTCGAGGATAATATTAAAATGGATCTTAAAGCAACTTGCTTTTTGTAGGATCCAGTGCATTTGTAGATGTATACGGACTTTAGTATTGAGCACTGAGACACGCCCAGCATTAAAAGGGACCTGACAGGCACAAATTCATCTCGTAGTCGCTCAATAAACCAATACTAAGGGTGGGGTTGGGGTGTAAGGAGAAGTCAGCGTATGACGTAACAATTTGTCTGTCAGCTCCGTGTGCCCTCATTACTGGAGAACAGAAACACGAAACTTGGCCTGCTCTGAAAACTGAATGGTATTTAAACACTTTAGGCTGCAGACATTCCCGAGTTGCAGGTGAGTTTCGAAACGAAATTAACCTTCCAAGAAACAGGATGGATCTTTAAGGTGTCAGTTTGTGCCGTCATCATAGCCTGTACTGCGGCGAAACTTCCTTATGTTGGCCACATATAAAGGGAAAGTTGTCCCTGCACTTAACCAATAAGCACTACGCCATGAAGGCGTATGGGGGAATGGATGTATAGACCCACATTTTCTTGACTAGCTGGTCAGCTTCACTTCCTGGCCTCTTTAACTCTGGGGAAAGAGCCCTTGCCCATCAGACAGGAGCTTGGGTGAAACCCAGAGTCGGTCTGTACGACGTGGAGAAGAGAAAATTCTTGACCCTACAGGGACTCAAACTCCGACCCCTCGGCCATCCAGTTCGTAGCCAGTCGCTATACCGACTGCGCTATCCCGGCTCCTGTTGGTCACCCGTTGTCCTACTCAAACCAGAATAATTTATTGTGTCCAACTTACAGAGAACTAGAATAGTCTATATTTGTATCTAGAGCGATTGCATGTTTAACTGCTGTTTTGTGCCACATTTGCACCGCATTTGTTTGGTCGTGGCTTATTTTGCGATGTTGTCAGTAACTGCGCCACTGAACGAACTGGAAGCGGTCGTGCCCAATTCGAGGTACTTCCCCTGCATTTCTCTTGAGGTACTCCCAGGCGGGAAAGCTGGTGTCTCGGCCAAGAATCGAACCGGGTAGGTCCTGTGATTTGTGGTGGACAAAGTGGTGCCGGTACTGTATTTATTCGAGTACTTCCGTTTCCTCTGCCGATTCCCATTTCACCGACTGCTCCATACTCATACGGCATTATGTGGTCTGTATTCTGACAGCGTCGTTAAACAAGCAACCGACAAAAGAAGAACCGGCCACTTGTGGAATATAAATGTAGAGCGTTGGCACTATGCTATCCTGCTCGGTATATCCACTGTACGGGAAAAACAGATTGTTTTTAGCCTACTTTCCTTATTTTGAAAAAGTAAAAGTAGGCTTATGCCATCACCTTGCTGTCTGTGTATCTGGATCTTCTCATAATTATTTTTCAATGTCTGAACCGATTTTCATGAAACTTGGTATGCACATCATGACACCTGAGCCCATCAGAAAAGCGTATTTCATAAATTCTTCCCATCACTCTTCTGTGTCTCTGCACGTATTTTACGTCATTGTTAGGCAACGGCTCGGTACAAACGTTAACGCTGCAACGAATACATAAGCAACAATAGAAGAATTGTCGAACGTGTCTTTTTGTATGCAGTCTGTTTCCTTTCAAAGGAAAGTAGATGAGCAGTTCTTCCCAGAACTTCTTGTATAAATGTTATAGTTGGTGATACCTGTAGCACGCACTGATTTTAAATGGTTAAATGTTGTGTTTATTTATACAGCTCGTGTACAGCGGTTTTAGCTCGTAAATGTATTATTATTTTTTGCAGTGAAATTGCTACTGCTCATGTAAATGTTTTATTGACGGGACTCTGATAGGAAGGACCAGTGGTTCTGATTCGTCATGTGTATTCACGTGACCATGATACAGTGATGATGAATTGCTTCACTCGCAATGGAATCTGCTGGTCATAATTGAATTATTTCAGTATGATATATAGTGCACTAACCGATATTTGAACCAAGCACCTCACGAATACAAGCCTAGATTGTTAGTGCTACGTTAACCTGCTCTGTATGTATATGTATTCTGATGTGTGGGGAGTGGCCCTCTTGCACCGTGCTCTGAAAGCCTCACTTGACGTTGTTTACTCCACTCGTGTTGCTTCGCCCTGCTGTCAATATTTATGTAACCGTTCCACTGGAACCCGGCCAGCCAGATATTTCAAACTCTGCTATTTTGAACAAATTTACAAGTTTCCTATAACATGAAGTTGTCGCCAAGTACTTACATGGTTCCTGTCTTCATTGTCCTCTTCACAAGGGCAGAGAACTTATCCGTCTAGCCGGCATCGATTAGAAAATCTAGCAAACTCTAAAACGACGAACTTCCATAATCTTGACGCATAAGACCAGAAGATCCCATTCTGAGGCTAAGATAACGTATAAGTACATAAGCACCTCCACATTTCCAAACTGTACAACTCGGTCCTTAAAGACTAAGTAACTATGCGTGGAGCTTTAACCCTTCTTGAGAAGCTATTGGTTGCTCAGTTACGTCACGAAATCCTCATGTACGTGTATTACACAACCAGATATTTTCATTAACGCATTCACGAGAGCCAAACACTGGCTCCCTATCTTGGGTCAGATGAATCCAGTCTACAACCTCGCATATAATTTCTTTAAGAACTCTTTCAGTATTATCCTACCATCTACTTCAAGGTCTTCCTAGTGGTCTCTTTTTCAGGTATTTCTAACAATACTTTGTATGTATTTCTGTCGTATATGTGCTACTCTCGCCAATTATAGTGGTTGCGCGGTCTAAGGCAAGAAATGTCTTCGCCCGCTCGAACGCTGGGATCGTGGGTTCGAATACCACTCAAGGCATGGATGTCTGTGTGCGTTCTTTTTTTCATGTGTAGGTAGCGACCTTGCGACGGGCTGATCCCCCGTCCGGGGAGTCTCACCAATTGTGTATAGGATTAAGAAACTGAAAAAGCGGCTAAGGTTCAACAAAGGACTGTAAAGACATAGATAGAAAGATAGAAGTGCGACTCCCGTCCCTCTTCATTTGTTCATTCTTATAGTATTTAGCTGGAAGCAAAAACTACTAGCCTCCTTTTTAAGCAGTATACTCCAGCCTCCTGTTACTCTCCTTATCCCCCCCCACCAGCAGCCTGCTCTCAAACACTTCCGTCCCTGCGAGAGACCAAGTGTCATACACATACAAATTATAGGCAAAATCATGGTTTTGTATATTCTAATCTTCGTGTTTTTAGATAGCCATTTGCTGAGAGACAGAAAATAAAAAATCTTTATTTCTTATTAATTAGTTTATTAATTTAACGAAGTTGTCAGTTTCTCAGACTATAACTCCTTGAATGGTAGGTTGATGAATGCATTGGAAAAGTGTAGAATTAAGTGGTCGCGCCCTATTTGATGGTACTGTCCTGGAATTTATCTCGAAGGACTGAGAAAGCTATTAGAAACCTCATTCAAGAATATCAGTATCCCGTCCGAGATTCGAACCCGTTTTTTCCCCCGAATGCAAATCAGAAAACTTACCGCTTGAGCCAACGTGATCGGTCGGTATCTTTTCCCCAAATGATGGCTATTAATTTGAGAGTTAACGGCGTTCTAGGATGTGAGGCTGTGTAGTCTGCTAAATACAATATTTCAGAGAAATTTCTGCTTCCTTCTTCAGGGTAGAAGCTTAAGCAAACCTCGTAGAGGACTGCTGTATGAGGTTTGAGGTTCTCAAGGCCCTGTCTCTGAAGATAACTGTCGTTCGGGATGTGACGCCGTATAGTCTGGTAGTTATTTTTTTCAGATATATGTTAATAGAACGATTTCAGTAAGGTCTGTCCATGTTTTATGTTCTATGAACACTTCTCTCTCATTTATTTTGTCCACTTTTTCGAACTGCATTCCCAGGTTCATTTAGCTTTACTCCTAATTCGAAGGGATGGCCCCCAAGTCAACATATAATCAGAAATTAATGTCCCGCTCTTCTCTTCCGGTTAATGAAATCTGAATTAATTATTGTAGGAAGAGAACGGGATGGCGTGGAGGACAAGCTCTAGACTCGTAAGCGGGAGGATCTCATTTCGAATCTCAGACAGGACACTGGCCCTCCAAACAGTTTTCTATTTTTCTTTCTCAGTCCCTTCATTGTCAATACCACTTCCTTCAAAATCTCTTCCAGTTCATTTATCGTAACATTCGACGCTATACAATCTAGATAATAAAAGCGTCGTTAAATAATCAACAAGATAATTATCGTAGGCTAACAAACGCGCCCAAAAACATTTGGTCGGTTATGTCACTCTTGAGCTCAAACGACGGTGGTTAGTTATTGCTTATGGCAACAGTATAATGTTGTGATCCAGTTGTGAGTAGTAATTCAGGCAAAATGCAGCGTCGCCCTCGAAACTGCCTCTAACATACTCAAACAGCGTAATTCTTTTCGCGAATTCTGTTCAGAACTGCCAATCGTAAGAGTTAATAGGGTAACAAACTAGAATAAACACTACAAGGTGATTCGTAGCACGGGTCTGCATTGTGATGAATCGAATACTGTTGTGCTAACATGTTTTGCACACACAAACAAACTGTGCTTACAAAAGAGAAATATAAATTTATGGTATCATATCTTGTGTCTGTCCGTAATGACATCAGAAAATATTGACAGATTTTAATGAGAATTTACATCATCCACCCACCCATCCATTCATCCACCCATCCACCCCAACATCCACCCACCCATCCACCCCAACATCCACCCATTCATCCACCCATCCACCCCAACATCCACCTATCCACCCCAACATCCACCAATCCACCCCAACATCCACCCATTCACTCGCCCATCCATCCATAAATCCACCCATCCACCCACCCACCCAGCCATACCTATCCATCCACCCCTCTACTGTAGCGGAAACAAATATAGTAGTTAGGGGTGGGTCGCTGTCACTAATACAGGTCAGAGGGGTTGAAACACTGGCTTAAGCCAATTTGCTTGGATACATTATATCGAATACATGTTTGCCTACAGGCCTATACGTGATAGCGTAGTTGGTTGAGGCATTATGCTACAAACCGGAAGGTCCAGGGTTCGATTCCCGATGAGGTCATTACATTTTTTTCAATTTACCTAATTCTTTCAGCCGCACTATGGCCCTGGGGTCGACTCAGCCTCTAACAGAAATGAGTACCAGGAATCGTCCTGGGGGATAGAGGGCGGTCTGTGCGTAACGCTCACAACCTCACCGCCATCTATGAGCCGACTGTCTAGAAAATGTGGGAACCTCGACGTCTCACAAACCTATGGGCCTCCACGACCTTTTACAGGGATAGCTCTTTTACTTACTGACCTATTTAAGATTGCTGTCTTCTGGGATATTGCATTGTGGTCTGGTAGAAGTTTACCAACGTTTCGGAACAATATACTGTCTCCATCATCAGGGTCGTAAGCCAAGGGGCTGTTTTCAAGCCCAGGACTGGTTACTATTCTCCGTGTTACTCTTTGTTCTCTGGATTCTCTTCCAGGCCTGTATCTGAAACATATTTTCTTCAAACTTGTCACTCTGCTTGTTTCACGTTTTTGCCCTGAAGATGGAAGCAGTAAATTCCCCCGAAAATTCGGAAAACTTACACGATGCTACACTGTGTAATATCCCGCTATGAGCACCTCAGCTCCAAAATAGGTCCTTTGTTTTGCTGCTCGTACGCTCGTCGGAAAAACGGAAGGAGATGAGGAGACAATAATCCAGGAGGGGCAGGAACAGTATGGCTGAACATTAATCTGTAGGTCCCATCTTATTAGCCGTGAGGTGACATCCACATTAAGCTTGCAGAATAATAGGACGGGTAAGCCCAGTACAATGGGCCACATATTTACATGCCAAACAGCACAATTCGATAATCTCATACCCATCCCTACTGTCACGAAACGAAATAATGTTAACGGCCTGTAGTGAGGGAATTAGGACATGTCAAAACATTCGATTTGTTTGGATTCATAAATCAACATGTTATAGCTATATACTATTTAAAAAAAACCAACGCAGACATAATAAAACTGGACACGTAGCGGCCGAGAGCCGGATAGCGACTGGCTACGGGTTCGACTGCTGAGGAGTCGGAATTCGAGTACCGGTAAGGGCAAGATTTTTCTCCACGTCGTCCAGGCTGGCTTTGGGGCCCACCCAGCCTCCTGTCCAATGGATACTGGGAGAAGGCGGCCGGGGCGTTAAGCTGACGACTCTTCTTTACTAGTGACGAGGTCAAGAATAAGTGCATCTATACATCCACTCCCCCATACGTCTTCATGGCATAATTCTTAATTAGTTAAGCCCTGGGATAACTTTACCAAAAACTCTAACGCAACATTTGCACATCGCTTTAACAGCCGTGGCTACCGTACATATTGGTAGGAGTGTGAACTGAGTTACTTAACACCTTCAAATGTTCCCTGCTAATTCTCTGATTAGGTAAAGGAGTACAGAAGAGTTAAGCCGTCCATCTGAAGGAGTACACTGAAGTTCCCTGGGAGGGAATGCAAGACTGTAAAGAAAACCAATGCTTCACCCTAGACTCAAATAATATGCGTTCGAATAAACATAAAAAAATTTCTTTTGAGGTAAATTTATGTTGTGTTGTTAAGTACAACAAATAGGAAACCACGCAGCTACAGTATTCAGAGTGGTGCTTACGGTTCCTTGGTTTTGTTTTCTAGAAAATCATAAGACTTCTATTAAAGTATATTGGGAATAAAATATGTATTTTAATTTTTATACAGACTACATTTGAGATATTTTTAGTTCCGATAAATATTTAGCAAGTTACGCTCAAGTTAACATGTAGAAAAGCGCGTAGGTCTTCGTTCCTTGTTGTCTAATCTTAACCAAACTTGGAATGTGTTACCAGTTTTATAATAAATCCCTAATATGAAATATAATGAAAATTCGTTGACCGGTTTAGTAGGCGTTTCAGACAGTTTGGATCACGTGTAAGAGGTCTGAAGTATACAAATGTGGCCTGAACAGAATTGTGCTAAGGCTTTACTGTAAACTGAGATATAGTACACTCGTTTTAACGAGTTATTTAATACGTAATTAAATATTAGTCCATGAACACTTATGAGGGGGCAGAATATAGCTCCTCTCAGAGGTTACCAGTCAGTTTCACTTCCCGGCCGCTTACTCCGTGAGAAAGAATCGCCGGTATCCGTTGTTTAGGGGGCTGGGTTGGCCCCAGGGGCGGTCTGGGCGCTGTGGAGTAGATAACAATTTCTGCCCCTAGCAGGAATCAAATTCCTGCTCTACAGTATTGCAGCCCACGGCCT
The DNA here is from genome assembly GCF_002891405.2 of Cryptotermes secundus. Classification (NCBI taxonomy): domain Eukaryota; kingdom Metazoa; phylum Arthropoda; class Insecta; order Blattodea; family Kalotermitidae; genus Cryptotermes; species Cryptotermes secundus. The sequence continues at coordinate 2,578,064 of NW_019743656.1, read as the reverse complement.
AGACTCTGTACTGACTCAGCCTCTAACAGAAATGAGTACCAGGAATCTTCTTGGCGTAAAGGGCGGCCGATCGGCGCGTAAGGCTCACAGTCTCACCGCCATCTGTGAGTCGATTTTCTACAGAATATGTAGAAACCTCGACGTCTCACAACCCTATGGGTCTCCACGGCATGTTTACCTTTACCAACCGTACGAATGTGGAGCATAATCTCTACACGACCTCGCTCGGTTGGCTACCGTTGAAGGAAGTTTGCAAGAAGGGGCTAACTTTGTGTGTGCCGAGGTGAGGAAGCTCCGGTGGATATGGATTCAAGACAAAGGAAGAATGGGGTTTGTACCCCGGTAATTACCTCTCCGTATCCGTTCAGTGCGGAAGCTGAAACACTCCGGCTCGCGCCTGAATCGGTTCTCAGATTTCTCTTATTATAGCAATTTAATATTGTGTGTATATAATGTAACTTACCGTAACGTAATGTAACGTAGCGTAACATGATGGCAGCAATTATAAACAAGTATGTAGCAATATATAGCATAGCGGTAACGATATGCACAGCATGATATATCGTTATATGAGATGATATACACGACTCAGTTGATATGTTCCTAGTACAGAGGCTGGATGAGCGGCAATCAGCGTTCGGTTCCCGGTAGATGCAGTAGGGGTTTTCTTCGCCACACCAACAAGATCTGCTCTAGGGCTTACCCAGCCTCCGGTCACTTCTGTTGAATTTGCGATTATCTGAGAAATGACTATGAAGTGCGTGGTCTTCCTCAAAGCTGTGTAGAATTCCTCCATTTTCAGGTTGAAGAATCGAGCAGAAATGGGCGGAAAGCTGAGTGGCCGACAGAAAAAACAGCCATTACTTTTGTCTAAAAGACCCGATAGTTCTGGAAGTTTTCTGTTAGGTCCGCAGTAGGAACCGAGAAACAGAAAGGCGAGATTTAAAAAAAAAAGCACACGTAAACGTTCTCAAATAAAGGAGCGGCACAGATAGGAACTGACTTAGGGTTCCTTGTATTCAATGCCCGGCTGCTGGCTAGAATTGAGTTTGCATTCGGAAGGTCCTGGAATCGGCCAACTCGAACAAGGTTGTCCATGGTTTTCCTCGGTCCTAGAGCAGATACTTGGTACCCAAGTTCCACTTTACGACTGCTTGCTTCATATGCAGCCTTTCCAATTGTAACACAAAATTTCGCCCTAATGCAGTCCTTCCTTCGTTAATATCAAAATTATTTCCGATCAAATATTCAAAAAGCCCCTGCTCAATTCTTCTCCTGTGCTCTTAACAAAGTCTACTTCCAAACATTTTACCTTTTTTTTTTCCTTTGCCGAAGCTTTACCCTCTCTCAAACTTACCTCCAACAGAAGGACGAGCGGCCACTGCCTCGGAACCATCAAAACCGGAAATAATTTTTCCCCCACTTCCTCTTCTTTCTTTCTCTTTTGGGGTTCTTATATTTCGGTAGAACCTGCCGCCTCCATCTACAGGACTACCCTGAAGGTTGACATAGTACATTCCTCCAAAACGACTGTAACATTGTACCAGATTACACGGTGTCACATCCCAGAAGTCAGAAATGTTCAGAAAACAGAAAGGTTTAATTTTTGATTAGACATATGTTACATGAGTGATCTAGTGCCGAGCTTGAGAGTGCGTGGAGCTTAACTTCCCCTCTCGTCATGCGTCTTCATAAAGACAAATTTATCCTGCCTTAAATGTGAACAGTGCCTTTCTATAACAGAACGGGTTGCCAAGATTCAGCGAGGCAAGGGAACAGCCTACCGTCTGTATGTTGTCTCGCTTATGCGGTCGTGAGGGTTGCAGTAATGCTATACGAATTGCAATTTCGAATGTGCTGTAGTTCTTTGCAGTCTGGTTTATAACTTGAGGGGATATTAAACACGCACGGAGATTGTGTCCAAGTGCGTGGTATTCTCTTGCTTTTCATATTTAGATGAAGTCTGCATCTTGCAACTTCTTTATTTACTTCTTAACAGCGAAAAAAGAAATCTTCTTCGGGATGTGAGAATCTTATTTCAGCGTTTCAGACATTTTGAGCTGGGAGCAGTGGCGTGCAGTTGTTCTATACGCCACATTCAAGACGCTGGCAAGTTACCGACGCTGTCAGTATCCAGACTGTGTGGCGCAGAATGGTAAGATCAGTGTTGAACTGGAAAGGATCTGGAAGAAGTCGGTCGTGGTCTATTATTCGTGAAGTGTATCTGTTAGGAAAACTGGTGTCCTGGTTGATATCGAACCGAGAACCCCACAGATTGGGGCCAAGAACTTTAACACTACACAATCTGCTAGATTTTGAAGTCGTTGACAACGCATGACTCAAATGCACATTCAATAATTCACAGGGGAAAAGTTTTTTGTAATACATGAAATTATTAAATTTTTTTTTCTCATGTGGTGTGATTGAGTCCACTTGGTACTGCAGCCGCTGTCTGGTCTATTGTACCAGCCCCAGATGATAGGTGATGGTGATTGTGGAGCAGTCGGTGAAACGAAAATTATCAGGGGAGACCAAAGTACTCGGAGAAAACCTGCCCCAGCGCCACTTCGTCCACCACAAATCCCACATGACCTGACCCGGACTGAAACCCGGACCGCCATGGTGGGAAGCCGGCGGCTAAACGCCTGAGCTATGGCACGGTCAAATTAATCAATAACACTTATTTGTACATTGAAGTCAGTGTGCAGCCGGGTTAGCTCAGTCGGTATAGGTAGAAGTTACGGGCTGCATTGGCGGGGTTCTATCCCTGGGAGGGGAATGACACTCCTATTCTATTCCACATCTTGCAGACCGTCTTAGAGTCTTTTATCCAAGAGTACTCTTTCCCCTGGGGTAAAGCGGCCGTGGCGTGAAATACGTGAAGATTTCCAATAGATTTCCGTATTGCTCGCACGTCTGTTCATATTACTTTCAAGCTACTGAGACGCCATAAACTTTCTAAATTGGGCTGATGTTAATAGGAATTTTGTTTCACTACCAGTATTTTTTTTTATTTCTAGTGGGGTGGGACTAAGTCCCTTGTACTGCGGCTACTTCTGGCCTATTCTATCAGCCCCAGATGATAGGTGAGGGTGATCGCGGATCAATTGGTGGCATGAAGATTGGCAGGGGAAACCGAAGTACTCGGAGAAAACCTGCCCCAGCGCCACTTTGTCCACCACAAATCCCACTTGATCAGACCCGGGCTCGAACCCGGGCCGCCGCGGTGGGAAGCCAGCGACTAACCGCTTGAGCTATGGCGCGGACTTTCACTGCCAGTAACTAGACTAGTGTACCGACGGCATTAGTGCCGGGATAGCAGTCGATGTAGCCACTGGCTACGGGCTGGACGACCAACGGCTCGGAGTTCCAGTTCTCCACGTCATCCAGACCGACTGTGGGGCCCAGTCAGTCTCCTGTCCGTTATGTACGGGGGCCTCTGCCCACATCCCTTAAGCCTGTATGAATCACCTCACGATCCAAGCTTGTAGACACTGCAGATACCAGTGACCCCTGTGACGTTGCTATGTTTCAGTTCAAATATTGGGTTAGAGTGCTCCTTGGCAGTACTCCGTTCCGAGCCGTACAGTACGGCCAAGAGAAGTGCATCTCTTAAGTTACTGATGATCAAATCTGGGTACTAAGTGACTAGGTAACTGACAGGGGACAGTAGAAAGTTCCATAAAGAGAAGCCTCACATTCTACAGGGTGATTCTAAATTATTGTTTGGGTTTCCATGGCCTATAAACGGAAACACCGACAATAATTTAGGATCTCTCTGTATATTCCTCGCCAAATATATTACGAAGATTAGATCACGGGGATGAGATTATCGATGCATGTAGCATGTATTGTAGTAAGATAAATGCAGGGCCGCGCCATAGCTCAAGTGGTTAGTCGCTGGCTTCCCATCACGGCGGCCCGGGTTCGATCCCGGGGTCTGGTCAAGTTGGTTTTGTGGTGGACAAAGTGGCGCTGGGGCAGGTTTTCTCCGAGTACTTCGGTTTCTCCTGCCAATCTTCCACCAACTGCTCTACAATCACCCTCACCTATCATCTGGGGCTGGTACAATAGGCGAGAAGTGACCCAATACAAAGGACTTAGTCCCACCCCACTAGCAATAAAAAAAGATAATTGCATGTAAATTATATGTTTACATATCTTTTACTCTTGGCCTTGCTGGAAGATCATGAATCGCTGTGCGTCTTCTGCTCAGCCATTTCGAACCCTGTCGCGCCGCTTCTACGGCACGCGTTCCTCTACTCCTTGCGACAAATCGTATTTTAAAGCCGTATAAATTTTTTTAGTAGAGCAATACATCAAGAGATCCGTCTCCCGTTTTATCGATTTCAGTATTTATCCCTTCCGGTTGCTATCGACTCGAGCTCGTGTTTCATTGGGTTGCTACGGGGAGAAAGTAATTTCTTCTTCTTCTTGTTCTTGCATGTAGGGAAGCCAGCGAGGCCCAAGGACTCCATCTTTTCTTTCGGAATTATGTTTATTGCCCATTTCGTAAGATTCCTTGGAAGGGGGATCGGCCAATCGCAAAGCCACTAACTGCAGAGGACAGCACGGATGCAGAAAAGACGCCGCTATTCTTACGTGCTCCAAATGGGATTCGAGCCCACGATGACGCGGCTGGAGAGGCAGAAGTCTGTAGGCCACTGTGCTCGTCTTACTAGGACCACACTACATCATGTAAGGAAAGTGACCACTTGGGAAATCTAGGCATAAATAGGCTAACATTATTGTGGCTCATTTAATGACACTGTCAGTATCTCAGATAGCGTAGCGAAATGGTAGGACGGTTAGTGAGTGATGAGGAAACTGTCGTGGCCTGATCTAGGCACTAACCTTGTTTTCGTCTAGAAGGACTGAGTAAAACTATGAGGAACCTCGAAAGTCGGTGTCGCGGCAGAGATCCGAACAAAGTACCTCTGAATAAATTCTTTGAGTGATACGTCTAGATCATCCTATTCGGTGAGGATAATATTAAAATGGACATTGAAGAAAGGGACGGAGCGAGAATGGCTCAGTCGGCATAGCAAATGGGTTACGGTCTCGATTACCGAGGTATCGGAATGCGATTCCCGGCAGAGGCAAGAAATTTTTCTCTTCTCCGTGTCTTTCAGACTGGCTCTGGGGCACACCCAGCCTCCTATCCAGTGGGTACCGGGGGCTGTTTCCCCGCGGGTAAAGTGGCACGGGCGTGAAGGTAACCACATATCTCCATCTAGTTCCAAGGATAAGAATGGTAGATCTGTACCTCCACTCCCCTATCCATCTTCATGGCGTGATGTTTAATAAATTAAGCACTGGGACAGCTGTACTCTTCCACTTTACACTCGTCTTTGTTATTTCAGAAGGGAATCAATTTTTGAACTTAACAGTGTCATTCATTGCAAGGTTTGAAATGTGTCTTGAAAGAAGCTCTGTAGGCCTAACGATATATGCCACATATGTCAACAGTTGTTTCTGGAGTCGAACCCCGGAATCACGGTGTTCTTCGCAGCCATATTTCTTACAGAATTCGCTTAGTAGTGGGTGGGGTCCAACTGGGTTCACTCGGCACGGCGGCCACTGATTGGCCTGTTGTAGCCTGCCCCGGGTGATTATGATGATGGAGAATTTGGTGGAAATAAGATGGGCAAGGGAAACCGAAGTACTTGGAGAAAACCCGCCCCAGCGCCACTTTGTCCACCACAATTCCCACTTGACCAGACACGGGATCGAACCCGGGCCGCCGCGGTGGGAAGCCAGCGACTAACCGCTTCAGCTATGGCGCGGCCTTTCTTACAGAAAGAACATATTTGTAACCGAACCGTTTATGACGTCAGTATAGTCCTCATTCCACTCCGAAACTTTCTGGGAGTGTCAAGTGTTCGTGTATATGAACGGCGTGAAAATTAAATTCGTTTTAGCCAATACGTTGCGTTGCTTATGCTGTGCGGGAAGCGAGACCATGGGTTTGAAGGGGAAGCTTATTGAGTTAACAAGTTCATAGCTTCTAATTCTGCCCTCCTCGCCCCCCCCCCCCTCTTTCCACATAATATCTGACAGCACCAACCCCACCGCATCAATTTTCGCCCTTCCTTTGTTTTCATTTCCGCCATTTTTCTTTCTTTTCATTATTATTTCATCTTAATGTCTCAAGCCCGTTCTAACTCTTCTGTATATAGATATGCAGCCGATCTGCTTCCTGTTCTCTACCACGGACACAATAGAGAACACCGAAAGACATTATGAAATTTGCTACGTAATCTTGACAATATGTACGGTAACCAAGGCTGTTAAAGCGAAGAACAAGTATTGCCGTAGAGGGTAGCGCAAAATATGACGTTTATTCTTTTAAAGATAAGTGGTAACTATATGCACCATCTGCATTAACATACCAAAATTCTGCATTCTACCCAAAGAGTGTATTTGTATGTTCTGTCTGGTTCTCACAATAAACAGCCATTATACACGTACCCCAAACAGCATCAACCGGTTGGTCTTTGTGGAGGAGACGTAATGTGTTTTCTGTGAAGTACGAACTGAATTCGTATATATTATTCAGAAGAAATTCAGTCTTTAAAGGTTAAAGGCGGTAGATATTAGAAGACCGGCAGGCCTGTATGGATCTCGTAGTAGGCGTGTTTAGCATACCGAACTGTCTGTACAAAGAGATTTATTCAGTTTGGTTGACTCGTTACGCAGAACAATACTTGGGTTGATTTATTTGTTTTCACTACAACTCCAGTCTGTCCATCTATCTACACAAGTCCGATTGATTTCGATAATTTCATTCCAGATGACATAATTTCTACGGATTTCTGATCTAAAATTAATAAATGTATAAGTTTATATTTTGGCGCGAAGTGGAGTATGTATATTAAATTACATGAAAATTCGAACCCCAGATGAATAGAATTCGTTTTCAGAAGTCATTTAAGTAGGGTTTGAGGATCCCATGTTTCTGTAAGCTAAGCAACAAATGAGAAAGAATGACCTCCCTCTTGGCTACAGTCCGTGGCCCTCACGGATTTTAATTATTGGGATAATTGTTACTTATATTTTATGTAATTGTTAATCTATCTATCTATCTATCTATCTATCTATCTATCTATCTATCTATCTATCTATCTATCTATCTATCTATCTATCTATCT